>NC_140024.1:33180940-33215940 GCF_964263955.1 Coregonus lavaretus
CTTCTGAGTTGAATTTACATTTGTAAACTGGTGTGTTTTACTCAAGTTTTTTTTATTTAAATCAAACATTTTTGTGCTGTTCCTAAATCAACAAGGGAGCTCCCACCCTCAGATGACTTTAAAAATTCTTAAGTTGTAGTGCAAATTTGAAATCAAAGACAAAAACACAAACATAACCCATGAAAATTATAAGGCAACATTTATAAATATATCAAAAATAGTCACCCGGGAACTATCTTTGTTACGAAAAAGGTACAAAAGTTTTGTCCTGCACGAGTGAGAGCGACATGTTTTTCAGTTCCTCTGCTGACTTCACTGCCTTATAGCCCAGTTGGTGTAGAACCTTCTGACATGTCGCCTGCGTGTACTCCACCATGTCATAGGACAGTTTCAAGCGCCAGCTCTCGGCGTTGGCCGCTGAGTCTCTCACCGTACCATACTTGTGTTTGGCCGACAGCTCGGTGCTGCCCCTAGTGTTGGCCTGTATCCACTCCTCCACGCTCTTGTCCATCGGCAGACCCAGGAAGTCATATATTTCCATGGTCTTCAGCAGAGGGTTCCTGGACAGATCCTCGTAACGCACCAGCATGTACTTCCCTTTGAGCCAGTGGGGGTGGCTGAGCCCTGTGGACACAGAGCTGAGGAAGTCCTCACAAACCATTGTCAGCTGGCTGAGGTCCAGGTTGTATGGCCTCCGCCCTGTGGCCCTCCAGATCCTCCACAGACGGTAGGTGTCCCGGAAAGTCTCGATCCGCGACGACAGGATCCCGCGAGGGTCGCGCACCAACTGGATAACCTTGATGTTCAGCCGCGGATCCTCCACAAGTGCCCGCAGGTCCCCGATCTCCGGCACACGCACAACCTTGATCGCCACATGCCGCTTCTCGCGGCAGGCATCGGCCGCCAGGGTTATGTTGAGGGCGGCGCACCTCTTGACGCAGTCACCCTCCTCCACATTGGCGTCGGAGGGGCCAAAGGCGTCACACACGGGCTGCGAGCATAGCGCCCGGCTGGCCCCTCTGCGGAACAGCTTATCCGTGGTGTGGTTGGCCGGCACCGGCTTAATGTAGCTCTCTAGAAAGTAGAGGTCGCAGCCGTAGAGGCTCCGCAGGAGGTCGCGGCTGGCACCCAGCATCACCCTGCGGTCGGCTGCGTTGCGGCTGTGAGATAGCCGAGGGATCAGCGTGGTCTGCACATGGTAGAGGGGCTCGAATAGGTAGAAGATGTCGGCATGCTGGTTGAGCAGCTGGCCCACGAAGGAGGAGCCGCTGCGCGTTGTAGCCAGCACCATGATGTGGGTCTTACGGGAGGTGTTGAAGCTGAAGTAGGGGTAGTCGTCGCAGCCGGCCCGCCCCTCGATGGGGGACTCTGTCTCGGGGCCCCCCAGGAGGCCACAGTTCTGGGGGCTTGGCACGGGGCAGAGCTGGAAGGGCTTGGAGGTGAGAGTCCGGATGGCGGTGTACTGGATGGCGATGGAGGCCAAGGCCAGCAGGATCACTGCCTTCCAGGAACATTGCATGGCTGGGCCACTTCATTTAGACGTCGCGGTTCAGAGCCAAGTCATATACCTGAGGTGGAAGGAAATAATGGTTAGACCAGAGAACAATGGAGTAATCCTGCTATTGGTGCATATCATTGTACTGTAGCCTCTAATAAAGAACTGAACTTGGAACAGTTGCTGTGAAGTGTTGTAATGATGCATGCATCAAGTGTGAACTTGAAGACCAGCCTGATTTATTTAGAGCCTCAGTATTCTGTGTCATTGCAGTGCATTCTGTGTCAGTGCAGTGTATTCTATGTCAGTGTAGTGCATTCTGTGTCAGCGCAGTGCATTCTGTGTCATTGCAATGTATTGTGTCAGTGCAGTGCATTCTGTGTTAGTGCAGTGTATTCTGTGTCAGTGCGGTGTATCCTGTGCCTCTGCTTTCTATGTGACCTCCAGTGATGTGCCAGATGGCTTTCCCTCTGTTGTGGCTTGTTGCTTCCACTGAATAAGCTGATATCAAAAGTATCTTATGTCCACTGAATGTTCAATCACTAATGTACCGTTAGTTCACCCTCCACTATTCTCTGCCTTAAAGGCAGGGAGAGAGAGAGAGAGAGAGAGAGAGAGAGAGAGAGAGAGAGAGAGAGAGAGAGAGAGAGAGAGAGAGAGAGAGAGAGAGAGAGAGAGAGAGAGAGAGAGAGAGCAGAGAGAGAGAGAGAGAGAGAGAGAGAGAGAGAGAGAGAGAGAGAGAGAGAGAGAGAGAGAGAGAGAGAGAGAGAGAGAGAGAGAGAGAGAGAGATGTCATATCAAGTAGCCAGAAATATAAATCCAAACTAATTGTTTCTCTGACCAGCCAGCTTTTGTAAGTGAAATAATGTGTCTGTGTAGATGTGAGTGCAGAAAATCATTCACAAAGACATATAAACCATCCACAGTAGCATAACGTTTGATAGTTTTAATGAATGTCATATAAAGGGGGAATTCGTTTAAAAATGAATTAACATGACAATGCAAAAGGCTTTGTGTGGAAGTGATATATTATGTAGGATAAATGCCTTTGTATTTCTGTACAAAAATGTTGTCTGTCTGAATGGTAGTCAGTCACTACATTCAAAATTAATCATCATTAGCTGAGTCAGGCTACTCTGAAAGAGTGCTCAGTTCTGCTCTGATTCCACCTCAACCGAATTTCACCGAATTTGAAAATCACATCGCTGCCTGGACATCCACATTGGGAACTAAAACCCAAATGCTTTGCTGAAAAATATAGAGTTTTAATATCCAATGACTTTATTCGAAACTATAGGCCTAAATGAACTTTGAAATGTCAAAATATCACATTGCTCCCTCTATCCCATATCACTACAGAACTGAGAAATGTAGGACATAACATTGTTGCTAAATAAGTCAAATGAATGGTAGACCTAAGCATCAATTCATTTATTCTGTAGATAGTGATACCTATAGCCCAGGTTATTTCTCTGACCGACTCAATCGGATTGCCGATTGAGCAGTAGCCCAATCTAATAAGAAATAAGACCATGATAAGTGTGCATAGCCTATTATAATTGTAACAACGCATTAAAGCCACTTTGCCACTATGTGGTTGGAATAATTGAGGCACATGTAGAAAAGTGATGCTTTAAACAGCATGCGACTGGCAGGTAATGTCTACCGACAGATCTAACGGTTTGTGTCCGTCTGTGCGCGCGGGGGGACGCAGGGTAGGCTTCTTTTATGCATAAATGCTAAAAATAAACAACCCATGCACCACAACCAACTATCCAAACATAATGTAAGGCATGGATTGTATATTTGTAAAACAATAACTTTATCCATACATTGGGACATGTTTTAAATTAACCCACCCTGCTGCAATTAGATAGCATAATATAAGGGAAACACATCGAACACGTCTGTTTCCACAGGATAGCCTAGTTACCTTATTGGCGGCTGTGTTTAAGGACTGCCTTCAATCGCAAAGAAAAGCAGCAGCCGTGCGATATTTCCAATCACAGACAACCGGTCTGGTTTCTACTAAAGCGGTATCCACCGTACGCTCCTCGGCTTTGTCCCCGCTTCTGCCATTGGGATAGCGGAGAAAGAAGTGGAATAGATCCGTGCGCAATAGATCCATGAGTATTCACACTTAAGAAACCATTTACAAAACCGAATAGTGTCGGGAAACACCCTACACCGAAAAAATATGTGATTCAAATGAAAGAAGTGGAAGCTTCGTGCACTGCATCCATCGCGAACTCTGGTTTATCTGAACTGATGCGTGGAGGCAGTGTGCGTGTATGTGTGTGAGGTACGCTACACAGGGACTGAATGTCTGGACCACCCCCAAACTCTCTCTCTCTCTCTCTCTCTCTCACACACACACACACACACGTGCGCGCGCGCGCGCACACACACACACACACACACACAGTCACTCAAATTCAAATTCAAACGCAGACACAGTCAGGTTTTTAACCCATCAAGAACACTTGTCAGCATACACGCAATCGCCACAGTGACCTTGTTACTGGCCCCCACTGGGCCTGTTATTTCTTTGGATTAGGATACGAGATTATGTCGAAAACTAGAGTAGATATTTGCTTTTCAAATAAGATATTAAGATGTTAATATCATATTTTAATAATTTGTATTTAATTGTCTATGGTACTTCTGAACCATGGATTCCCACAGTGACTTCCCATATTTGCATTTTTTTTTTAGGGTGCCATCTTGTTTATGCAATGTAAAAACATGACAGTTTCTGTTTGTGACTGGCACTCATTTACATACATTTGCTTCATAAATATGGAGGCAAATGGTGTAGTAGAATCGTTGACTTGCACCCACAATGACCCCTGCAACTCTCACTCATTACAGAGGGCTCAAAAGCACTATTTGATAGGTTACATCTGCCCCAATATCCTGGGTGTCAATTTGTTTCTGCTCTCTTGCCAACTCCGTGGAATTGTCACGCCAAACAGGCAAACGCACAAACAGATCTGTGTCCAGGCTCTCTGCCGCGAAGCCAGATGGTAGCAGGTCATTTCAGGTTCCAGAATCTTACCTTTGAGATGTACTTTAAATCCAAGTCACAGAAAAATAAGTAGGCCTAAAGCTATTCACATTGTGGGATATGGTTTTGAATATGGAGCTGTAGCAGAAGTGTCAACGTTTCTCCTCTAACCGGGCCGGCGTCAGCACTATGCAGCCTAGAGCTCAGCATCTCCGAGAGGGAGACTATCTAGGGGATTAACAACCCAGATATTGATAGGAGAGTGGGTGGGCTGATAATAAACAGGAAACGAGCCAGTGTTACCTCTGAGATCAGTTCAGGATACACAGGACGGGATGTTAAATATCGTATGGCTAACAGTCACACCCACCCCACACTGCATATAAAATACACACACACACACACACATGTGCATGCACACAGGCAAACACAACAACATGTGGAAAAAGAAGGAGTGTGAATACTTTCTGAAGGCACTGTATGTTTTGTAATATTTGTGGTGGCTATGCGCGGAGGGTTAATATCCCAGGCAGTGTTGATAGCCTATTGACACTCATTATAAACCTTGGGAGCAGCGTTATACCAAGACGGTAAATGGTGATTTATGCCGTTTTTTTTTTTGCCTATTATCTTGAGTTAAGCTTCCTACTTGTCTCATGTTGGGTTTTGGTCAGTGTTGCCTATCCAATGTTTTATGGAAGACCTGCCAGTGAAAAGGAACAATCGCACTCTTGTCAAACACTGGAATCTTCAACTCTGCCCTCATGGTGACATTCCTGACAGTCTATTCAAAATTGTTTGTCAAGGCCTTCGCTGTCTGTCCATCCATCACTGTCTCTTTGTCTGTCTGTCTGTCCGTCCATCTAGCTGTTTTTTGACTGGGCAAGCATACCAAAGAAATCTTCTTTATTGTCCTCATATGAGGCCATCACCTCTCAAATGTTCTCATGAAAAAACGATTAGCCAAATAAAACCGCTTGTCATTGAAGGCAAAATTGATTTTCGAAACCAAAGAAACCCTGTTCGTCTTGGCTGAACTAATGTGATACTTCACATGCCAGAAGAGAGAGAGCGAATGACGGCTTGGAAACCCTGAAAATGTTTTTGAGAGGTATCTTGTCAGCTGTATTTTTTCTGGCGATAAACACATCAAAGGCTGGAGAGTTTTACTATGAAAGGAAACTGAGAATGTGAAAAGCGTGGGGGAGTATACGGAGAATACAGTTGAAGTCGGAAGTTTACATACACTTAGGTTGGAGTCATTAAAACTCGTTTTTCAGCCACTCCACAAATTTCTTGTTAACAAACTATAGTTTTGGCAAGTCGGTTAGGTTAGGACATCTACTTTGTGCATGACACAAGTAATTTTTCCAACAATTGTTTACAGACAGATTATTTCACTTATAATTCACTCTATCACAATTCCAATGGGTCAGAAGTTTCATACACTAAGTTGACTGTGCATTTAAACAGCTTGGAAAATTCCAGAAAATGATGTCATGGCTTTAGAAGCTTCTGATAGGCTAATTGACATGATTTGAGTCAATTGAAGGTGTACCTGTGGATGTATTTCAAGGCCTACCTTCAAACTCAGTGCCTCTTTGCTTGACATCATGGGACAATCAAAAGAAATCAGCCAAAATTGTAGACCTCCACAAGTCTGGTTCATCCTTGGGAGCAATTTCCAAATGCCTGACGGTACCACGTTCATCTGTACAAACAATAGTATGCAGGTATAAACACCATGAGACCACGCAGCCGTCATACCACTCAGGAAGGAGACGCGTTCTGTCTCCTAGAGATGAACGTACTTTGGTGCGAAAAGTGCAAATCAATCCCAGAACAACAGCAAAGGACCCTGTGAAGATGCTGGAGGAAACAGGTACAAAAGTATCTATATCCACAGTAAAACGATTCCTATATCGACATAACCTGAAAGGCCGCTCAGCAAGGAAGAAGCCACTGCTCCAAAACTGCAATAAAAAAGCCCGACTACGGTTTGCAACTGCACATGGGGACAAAGATTGTACTTTTTTGAGAAATGGCCTCTGGTCTGATGAAACAAAAATAGAACTGTTTGGCCATAACGACCATCGTTATGTTTGGAGGATAAAGGGGGATGCTTGCAAGCCGAAGAACACCATCCCAACCGTGAAGCACAGGGGTGGCAGCATCATGCTGTGAGGGAGCTTTGCTGCAGGAGGGACTGGTGCACTTCACAAAATAGATGGCATCATGAGGAAGGAAAATTATGTGTATACATTGAAGCAACATCTCAAGACATCAGTCAGGAAGTTAAAGCTTGGTTGCAAATGGGTCTTCCAAATGGACAATGACCCCAAGCATACTTCCAAAGTTGTGGAAAAATGGCTTAAGGACAACAAAGTCAAGGTATTGGAATCGCCATCACAAAGCATGACCTCAATCCTATAGAAAATGTGTGGGCAGAACTGAAAAAGCGTGTGCGAGCAAGGAGGCCTACAAACCTGACTCAGTTACACCAGCTCTGTCAGGAGGAATGGGCCAAAATTCACCCAACTTATTGTGGGAAGCTTGTGGAAGGCTACCCGAAACGTTTGACTCAAGTTAAAACAATTTAAAGGAAATGCTACCAAATGCTAATTGAGTGTATGTAAACTTCTGACCCACTGGGAATGTGATGAAAGAAATAAAAGCTGAAAGAAATAATTCTCTCTATTATTATTCTGACATGTCAAATTCTTAAAATAAAGTGGTGATCCTAACTGACCTAAGACAGGGAATTTCTACCAGGATTAAATGTCAGGAATTGTGAAAAACTGAGTTTAAATGTATTTGGCTAAGGTGTATGTACGTAAACTTCCGACTTCAAATCATTATACTATGTTTAGCGGTATCTGTATGATGATAGATATTTTCTCTTCAGTATTGAATATTGTCTTGAATGTTTTTAAATCACTAGTACTACTATACTCTTTTTACCTTGGAGCTCTATTCACAACAAAACTTTTACAAATGGCAATCAATTGCACACTAACCCATTGGGTGGCTTCAACTCCTCAACATTACCAGACAAGGTTACATATCACTACGTTCACTGTTGTAGTAATGACCTTTGCATAAACTGTACAACCTGTTGGCCATGATCACCGCCTGGGCTATCAACAAATCAATCCCCCCATTAAACCCTATAGGCTTCATGGCATTTCTCTCCATGTCTATGTTCACAGTGTTGTGTGGATGTACTTTGGTTGATGCTCCCTGTGGTAGATGGGGTATTGTTGTAACCTTGGAGATGAAAGGCTCTTGGATGTGTTTACTGTGGGGCCTTTGGGAGGCCATTGCTGTTGTGGACAGCCAGTCCTGATTCTCTAGCCCGTCTCCAGAGCCCCATGTCAATAAACCCAGCTTGTGAAGCCATGTCAGGGGAGACATCCCCTTATTGGAAGGCTAGCATCTCCTGCGGCGCGATAGCCTCGTTATCGGCTAACACTATTCTGCTTGAACATGCTTTAAAAGGATTGGGCGCCGCAGCATGAAACGACACGCTAACTGATTGTTGTTGGTTTTTCCCTTCTTCTCCTCGTTCCCCCATGATGTTGTAAGCACTTGGCGACAGTTTAGCGAGTCGTTTTACGTCTGGGCGTTTCATTCACTGCTTGAACATGGCACACAAGGATTTGGAGGGATTTGCTTTAGTCTTGTTTGTGAAAGGAACGGGAAAACAGAGACCAAGGGAGAGAAGGATCACCTAAAACCGGTATGAGGGGAAAACAGAGACCAAGGAAGGGAGAGAAGGATCACCTGAAACCTGTGTGAGGGGAAAACAGAGACCAAGTAGAGAAGGATCACCTGAAACCTGTGTGAGGGGAAAACAGAGACCAAGTAGAGAAGGATCACCTGAAACCTGTGTGAGGGGAAAACAGAGACCAAGTAGAGAAGGATCACCTAAAACCTGTGTGAGGGGAAAACAGAGACCAAGTAGAGAAGGATCACCTGAAAACTGTGTGAGGGGAAAACAGAGAGCGAGGGAGAGGAGGATCACCTGAAACCTGTGTGATGAAATACAGATGAAATACAGTATTTAATAAAATGTTACCCCAGCGCAAGACTAATGGGTCAATTTAAACAAACTACAGCTGTTTCACACTTACAGAAATTAAGTCATCCATTTTACATCCTTAGTTCAGGAAAGTATCATTAGAAATATCTGTTACACTTTATAAACCTCTTAAATGTAACTACATGTAATCTAAAATGTAATCTACGTAATCCCTGAAGTAATTATTTATCATGAGAGGGCCATAAACAATAAGTATTAATGCTGCATACTCAAAGAAAGGTTAAAATCTCACCTTTCTGGTATTTCTTTGCATAAATTGCTGAGGTGTAGTCACTTTTGAGGACACAAGCTCAAGTACACAGTACAAATATGATACAAATATGAAAATATGAAATATTTTATATGACGTATTTCCTATTCAACAAAACTGTACGAATATCTGATGTCCATTGCTTGTGTTTCTTGGCCCAAGCAGGTCTCTTCTTCTTATTGGTGTCCTTTAGTAGTGGTTTCTTTGCAGCAATTCGACCATGAAGGCCTGATTCACATAGTCCCCTCTGAACAGTCGATGTTGAGATGTGTCTGTGACTTGAACTCTGTGAAGCATTTATTTGAGCTGCAATTTCTGAGGCTGGTAACTGACTTGTCCTCTGCAGCAGAGGTAACTCTGGGTCTTCCATTCCTGTGGTCCTCATGAGAGCCAGTTTCATCACAGCGCTTGATGGTTTTTGCACTGCACATTAAGAAACTTTCAAAGTTCTTGAAATGTTCTGTATTGACTGACCTTCATGTCTTAAAGTAATGATGGACTGTCATTTCTCTTTGCTTATTTGAGCTGTTCTTGCCATAATATGGACTTGGTCTTTTACCAAATAGGGCTATCTTCGGTAAACCCCCCTACCTTGTTACAACACAACTGATTGGCTCAAACGCATTAAGAAGGAAAGAAATTCCACAAATTAAGAAGGCAAACCTGTTAATTTAAATGCATTCCAGGTGACTACCACATGAAGCTGGTTGAGAGAATGCCAAGAGTGTGCAAAGCTGTCATCAAGGAAAAGGGTGGTTATTTGAAGAATCTCAAATATGAAATATATTTTGATTTGTTTAACACTTTTTTGGTTACTACATGATTCCATATGAATTATTTAATAGTTTTGATGTCTTCATTATTATTCTGCAATGTAAAAAATAGTAAAAATAAAGAAAAACCTTTGAATGAGTAGGCGTGTCCTAACTTTTGACTGGTAGTGTACATAGTTTGTGAAGCATCTATATATGCCTTATCAATGGTTAATAAGGGCTTTTAAGATATACTTTGAACCATGAACAAAATATCATATACTGAACAGGGATTGGCTCATGTCTGTGAACAACAATGTTTGGTATGCACCTTGGGCAGCCGCAGTTCCTTCAGTCTCTGCATCCTCCATGCTGAATATGTACGTGACCTGGAACATCTCTCATAGCCACACACTGACAGGCTTCTACCAGTAATACTGTAAGCCCCTTAGACTGCTTGAAATTCCAACTAGGCCTTTGCCCTTGGGATTTTCTTCGTTCACTAAACCCACAAAGCTTTGCCTGTCACCCTGCTGCACAGACGTCACTGTCAAAGGTCTCTCAAATCAAAAACACTGCATATCCTCCTCTACACATGCGTATGACTGGGTTGGATTCTGTGACTTGATGAACGACTTTGTAGTCTTGACAAAAAATAACAATATGGGACTCCACTCCCATCCAATTGTGTGTGTGTGTGCGTGCGTGCATGTGTGTGCGTGCGTGTGTGTGTGTGTGTGTGTGTGTGTGTGTGTGTGTGGGTGTGTGTGTGTGTGAGCCTGTTTGCTCTGAACCACTACAAATGCTACTGATGAATGCTATCGCTGGTAGGAACATGTCTTGGCTACGTTAAGATAAATATTGGATTCCTGCTTTTGTTGTCCTGTAATTTCCACTCGAGTACAGGTGAGCGCCATTGTGAGGCAGAAGGCATTGACAAGGTGAAACTATCCAGGTCGATACAGGAAGAGGTGGGTGGCTCTTGTCAGGTGACAGAGGGATATTGGTTGGGGGTTGAAACATTTCTGTTCAATGGAGCCAGACCATGGTGAATAGACAACCCATATACCACTGGACTGCATCATTGATAAGGACTCTAATAGCTTTTTAAGTGTTAAGGTTAAGGCAAGGTCAAGCTAAAACAAGACAACCTTCTTCCCATGCTTTGAATATGTAGCGTACATTTCAATGAATATGCTGTTTGGTTTCTTTTCGTTTCACTATGTAATTATTGTTTGATTGATTCCATGATTGCCTACCTACTTGCGGAGCAATAATGAATGTTCAACCTCAACCTGGTCTACATTGATAAAGGCCTTTTCTCTGTATCATAACTAGCTTATACTAGCTAGTGTCTCTTATGTTGTATCATGCAGCTCAGCAAGTGCTAGCGACGGGTTCAGTTTTTGGCAAAGAAGCCACCCTGACATAATCTGTAGTAACAGAGGTCACTATTGGGTGAAGAACTCCAATGTTTTTCTGTGTTAGTCGCTTTTCAGTCCTTCTGTGTCTGCTCCGGAGGTGGTCATCTGATAGCCTAGCGGAGGACAGGCTAGCACCAAGCAACAGTCACAGGGCATTAGTCAGAGCCGAGAGGAGCCTATCGCTAGCCCTTAACTTTAGCCTGATGCTAAGCTGTTGTGACATTGCCACAGCCAAACACTGTGATTCTGGGGCTCTTCTTCTTCTTCTTCTTCTTCTTCTTCTTCTTCTTCTTCTTCTTCTTCTTCTTCTTCTTCTTCTTCTTCTTCTTCTTCTTCTTCTTCTTCTTCTTCTTCTTCTTCTTCTTCTTTGTAGCTCAGCTGGTAGAGCGCGGCGCTTGTAACGCCAAGGTAGTGGGTTCGATCCCCGGGACCACCCATACACAAAAATGTATGCACGCATGACTGTAAGTCGCTTTGGATAAAAGCGTCTGCTAAATGGCATATTCTTCTTCTTCTTCTTCTTCTTCTTCTTCTTCTTCTTCTTCTTCTTCTTCTTCTTCTTCTTCTTCTTCTTCTTCTTCTTCTTCTTCTGTTTTTGTTTAGTTCACTATCACTATATAACTTTAGCACTCCATTTCCAACAGCCACTATCTCTACATCACTTCGCCACTCCACTAACAGCAGTCACTATCTCTATATCACTTCAGCACTCCATTACCAGCAGTCACTATCTCTATATCACTTCAGCACTCCATTACAAGCAGTCAATATCTATATAACTTCACCACTCTATTACCAGCAGTCACTATCTCTACATCACTTCACCACTCCATTACCAGCAGTCACTATCTCTATATCACTTCACCACTCTATTACCAGCAGTCACTATCTCTACATCACTTCACCACTCCATTACCAGCAGTCACTATCTCTACATCACTTCACCACTCCATTACCAGCAGTCACTATCTCTATATAACTTCACCACTCCATTACCAGCAGTCACTATCTCTACATCACTTCACCACTCCATTACAA
This sequence comes from Coregonus lavaretus, assembly GCF_964263955.1. Taxonomy (NCBI): domain Eukaryota; kingdom Metazoa; phylum Chordata; class Actinopteri; order Salmoniformes; family Salmonidae; genus Coregonus; species Coregonus lavaretus. The sequence continues at coordinate 33,193,009 of NC_140024.1, forward strand.
GTGTCACTATATCTATATAACTTCACCACTCCATTACCAGCAGTCACAATCTCTAAATCACTTCACCACTCCATTACCAGCAGTCACTATCTCTACATTTTTCAGCAATCCATTACCAGCAGTCACTATCTCTATATAACTTCACCACTCCATTACCAGCAGTCACTATCTCTACATCACTTCACCACTCCATTACCAGCAGTCACTATCTCTACATCACTTCACCACTCCATTACCAGCAGTCACTATCTCTATATAACTTCACCACTCCATTACCAGCAGTCACTATCTCTACATCACTTCACCACTCCATTACCAGCAGTCACTATCTCTACATCACTTCACCACTCCATTACCAGCAGTCACTATCTCTATATCACTTCACCACTCCATTACCAGTAGTCACTATCTCTATATCACTTCACCACTCCATTACCAGCAGTCACTATCTCTATATCACTTCACCACTCCATTACCAGTAGTCACTATCTCTACATCACTTCACCACTCCATTACCAGTAGTCACTATCTCTATATCACTTCACCACTCCATTACCAGTAGTCACTATCTCTATATCACTTCAGCACTCCATTACCAGCAGTCACTATCTCTACATCACTTCAACACTCCATTACCAGCAGTCACTATCTCTACATCACTTCAACACTCCATTACCAGCAGTCACTATCTCTATATCACTTCACCACTCCATTACCAGCAGTCACTATCTCTATATCACTTCACCACTCCATTACCAGTAGTCACTATCTCTACATCACTTCACCACTCCATTACCAGCAGTCACTATCTCTACATCACTTCAGCACTCCATTACCAGCAGTCACTATCTCTACATCACTTCAGCACTCCATTACCAGCAGTCACTATCTCTATATCACTTCACAACTCCATTACCAGCAGTCACTATCTCTATATCACTTCAGCACTCCATTACCAGCAGTCACTATCTCTACATCACTTCAACACTCCATTACCAGCAGTCACTATCTCTACATCACTTCAACACTCCATTACCAGTAGTCACTATCTCTACATCACTTCACCACTCCATTACCAGTAGTCACTATCTCTATATCACTTCAGCACTCCATTACCAGCAGTCACTATCTCTACATCACTTCACCACTCCATTACCAGCAGTCACTATCTCTACATCACTTCACCACTCCATTACCAGCAGTCACTATCTCTATATCACTTCAGCACTCCATTACCAGCAGTCACTATCTCTATATCACTTCAGCACTCCATTACCAGCAGTCACTATCACAATATATAACTTCACCACTCCATTACCAGCAGTCACTATCTCTATATCACTTCACCACTCCATTACCAGCAGTCACTATCTCTATATAACTTCACCACTCCATTACCAGCAGTCACTATCTCTACATCACTTCACCACTCCATTACCAGCAGTCACTATCTCTACATCACTTCACCACTCCATTACCAGCAGTCACTATCACAATATATAACTTCACCACTCCATTACCAGTAGTCACTATCTCTATATCACTTCAACACTCCATTACCAGCAGTCACTATCTCTATATCACTTCACCACTCCATTACCAGCAGTCACTATCTCTACATCACTTCACAACTCCATTACCAGCAGTCACTATCTCTACATCACTTCAACACTCCATTACCAGCAGTCACTATCTCTACATCACTTCACCACTCCATTACCAGTAGTCACTATCTCTATATCACTTCAGCACTCCATTACCAGCAGTCACTATCACAATATATAACTTCACCACTCCATTACCAGTAGTCACTATCTCTATATCACTTCACCACTCCATTACCAGCAGTCACTATCTCTACATCACTTCAACACTCCATTACCAGCAGTCACTATCTCTATATCACTTCAACACTCCATTACCAGCAGTCACTATCACAATATATAACTTCACCACTCCATTACCAGTAGTCACTATCTCTACATCACTTCACCACTCCATTACCAGTAGTCACTATCTCTATATCACTTCACCACTCTATTACCAGCAGTCACTATCTCTACATCACTTCAACACTCCATTACCAGCAGTCACTATCTCTATATCACTTCAACACTCCATTACCAGCAGTCACTATCACAATATATAACTTCACCACTCCATTACCAGTAGTCACTATCTCTACATCACTTCACCACTCCATTACCAGTAGTCACTATCTCTATATCACTTCACCACTCCATTACCAGCAGTCACTATCTCTACATCACTTCACCACTCCATTACCAGCAGTCACTATCTCTATATCACTTCACAACTCCATTACCAGCAGTCCGGCGCCACACAACTGACTCAATACAAAGTGGACGTGTGATGGCCTGCTAAAGAGGCCTCTTCCCCTGATTTAACTTAATCAATGGACAAACTTTCTTTCCGACGTTGAAAGTAATCTAATGTCAAGATGAGTCTATGTCTTACTACACCATCTGTTTGTATTTGTATTTGTATTTATGATGGATCCCCGTTAGTTCCTGCCAAGGCAGCAACTACTCTTCCTGGGGTTTATTATGGATCCCCATTAGTTCCTGCCAAGGCAGCAGCTACTCTTCCTCGGGTTTATTATGGATCCCCATTAGTTCCTGCCAAGGCAGCAGCTACTCTTCCTGGGGTTTATTATGGATCCCCATTAGTTCCTGCCAATGCAGCAGCTACTCTTCCTGGGGTTTATTATGGATCCCCATTAGTTCCTGCCAAGGCAGCAGCTACTCTTCCTCGGGTTTATTATGGATCCCCATTAGTTCCTGCCAAGGCAGCAGCTACTCTTCCTGGGGTTTATTATGGATCCACATTAGTTCCTGCTAAAGGCAGCAGCTACTCTTCCTGGGGTTTATTATGGATACCAATTTGTTTCTGCCAAGGCAGCATCTTCTCTTCCTGGGGTCCAGCCAAATTAAGGCAGTTATACAATTTAAGAAATATGACAATACAATAACAACAGATTTCACAACACATTAAGTGTGTGTCCTCAGGCCACTACTCTACTACCACATATCTACAACACAAATCCATGTGTACGTGTGTGTATAGTGCGTATGTTATCGTGTGTGTGTATGCATGTGTCTGTGCCTGTGTTTGTGTTGCTTCACAGTCCCTGCTTTTCCATAATGTGTATTTTTATCTGTTTGTAAATCTAATTTTACAGCTTGCATCAGTTACTTGATGTGGAATAGAGTTCCATGTAGTCTTGGCTCCATGTAATACTGTGCGCCTCCCATAGTCTGTGTGCCAGTAGTTCAAACAGACAGCTCGGTGCGTTTAACATGTCAAAACCTCTCACGAATACAAGTAGTGATGAAGTCAATCTCTCCTCCACTTTGAGCTAGGAGAGATTGACATGCTAATGTTAATGTTAGCTCTCTGTATACATCTAAGTGCCAGCCGTGCTGCCCTATTCTGAGCCAATTGCAATTTTCCTTAGTCCCTCTTTGTGGCACCTGACCACATTTCTGAACAGGAGTCCAGGTGCGACAAAACTAGGGCCTGTAGGACAGACTTCTCCCCATCTTAGCTGCTGTTGTATCAGTATGTTTTGACCATGACAGTTTACAATCCAGGGTTATTCCAAAAAGTTTAGTCACCTCAACTTGCTCAATTTCCACATGATTCATTACACGATTTAGTTGTTGACCTGGCTACTGTATGCCCTAGTCCCAATTCAATCATATACATCTGAAGGATAGGCATCTAAAATGATACAAATTAGATGTGCTTAAAATAATATATAGCTGGATCTACTTCACATATGGGGTGGGATATGATCTCAACTCATCAGACCACTTTCGAAATCTGAAAAGGTCTGACAAACTTTGATTTCGCAGTGAACTATCATTTTATATTCACTCTGATACTTTGGGCTGTCCTAAAGCACTCTTGCTAACCAACCGCCCAACCATCATAATGGGAAGAGTGTTGTCCATCCAGATGAGAGCACTTCTTCATTTGATCATTCACTGACCCTAGTTCAGTTTGCTGGTTCATTACCAGGACAGTCATGTGTGTACATGGCAAATATCCATCTATCATTCAATCAACATTGTTTCCTGTCCATCTGCCTCACTCAACAAGATCCCATCTTTCTTCAATTACATGATGACAACAAAGTGCTCTGTAACACTCCGACAAGAGTTCCTCCGGCTTTCAGAGTAGAGTGTCAGAGTGAACTCACGAATGCATCCCTCTCTAGCTTTTCATCATCAGACCTGAGAACACTGTTCGTATGCTCACAGATTTGACAGGTCCTCGCCTCCTGTGAAGGATCATAGTTCTCATCACATGACAGGGAAGTCCCCTCCCTCCATAGTCCCCATCACATGACAAGGCAGTCCCCCCCTCCATAGTCCCCATCACATGACAAGGAAGTCCCCTCCATCCATAGTCCCCATCACATGACAAGGCAGTCCCCTCCCTCCATAGTCCCCATCACATGACAAGGAAGTCCCCTCCCTCCATAGTCCCCATCACATGACAAGGCAGTCCCCTCCTTCCATAGTCCCCATCACATGACAAGGCAGTCCCCTCCCTCCATAGTCCCCATCACATGACAAGGCAGTCCCATCCCTCTATAGTCCCCATCACATGACAAGGCTGTCCCCTCCCTCTGTATTCCCCATCACATGACAAGGCAGTCCCCTCCTTCCATAGTCCTCATCACATGACAAGGCAGTCCCCCCCTCCATAGTCTCCATCACATGACAAGGCAGTCCCCCCCCTCCATAGTCCCCATCACATGACAAGGCAGTCCCCCCCTCCATAGTCCCCATCACATGACAAGGCAGTCCCCCCCTCCATAGTCTCCATCACATGACAAGGCAGTCCCCCCTCCATAGTCCCCATCACATGACAAGGCAGTCCCCTCCTTCCATATTCCCCATCACATGACAAGGCAGTCCCCTCCCTCCATAGTCCCCATCACATGACAAGGATGTCCCCTCCCTCCATAGTCCCCATCACATGACAATGCAGTCCCCCCCTCCGTAGTCCCCATCACATGACAAGGCAGTCCCCTCCTTCCATAGTCCCCATCACATGACAAGGCAGTCCCCTCCCTCCATAGTCCCCATCACATGACAAGGCAGTCCCCCCCTCCATAGTCCCCATCACATGACAAGGCAGTCCCCCCCTCCGTATTCCCCATCACATGACAAGGCAGTCCCCTCCTTCCATAGTCCCCATCACATGACAAGGCAGTCCCCTCCTTCCATAGTCCCCATCACATGACAAGGCAGTCCCCTCCCTCCATAGTCCCCATCACATGACAAGGAAGTTCCTTTCCCTTTCCCGCCATCCCGCCTCTCTCAAGCATCCAGCAGGGTTATAGCCAGTGGTGTAAAGTACTTAAGTAAAAATACTTTAAAGTACTACTTAAGTAGTTTTTTTGGGTATCTTTACTTTACTTTACTATTGATATTTTTGACAACTTTTACTTTTACTTCACTACATTCCTAAAGAAAATAATGTACTTTTTACTCCATACATTTTCCCTGACACTCAAAAGTACTCTTTACATTTTGAATGCTTAGCAGGACAGAAAATGCTTCAATTCACACACTTGTCAAGACAACATCCCTGGTCATCCCTACTGCCTCTGATCATGCGGACTAACTAAACACAAATACTTTGTTTGTAAATGATGTCTGAGGGTTGGAGTGTGATGCTTTTGATGCTTTTAGACTTTTACTCAAGTAGAATATTACTGGGTGACTTTCACTTTTACTTGAGTCATTTTCTATTAAGGTATCTTTACTTTTACTAGAGTATGACAATTGGGTACGTTTTCCACCACTGGTTACAGACCTCACTGCCAAACCAAGCCCCCTGCTCCTGAATAAGATAATCTCCTCCACCAATCCCCTCTTAAATGTCAACCAGCAGACCATCAGGCTTGGCGACCTGCCCCCTAATCTCCCCACCTCTCCCTCCTCCTCCTACTCCCATGTGCCAACGTCAGATTACGGACCATGTATCAGATCAGCCGAGTCTGCGACTTTTATCAGCATGTTCTCCAAAAACTGGGCAACGACCAAATGGACACTCTCAATCAGTGTGTTTATCAGTGTGTTTACCCTAACTGACTGACTGACTGACTGACTGACTAGTCAGCTGGCTGGCTGACTGACTAACTAGCGGTTTGACTTACTGACTAGCTGGTTGACTGACTGACTGACGGACTGACTAGCTGACTGTCTTTCTAGCTGGCTGACTAGCTGACTGGCTGACTGACTAGTCAGCTGGCTGGCTGACTGACTAACTAGCGGTTTGACTTACTGACTAGCTGGTTGACTGACTGACTGACGGACTAACTGGCTGACTGGCTGGCTGACTGACTAGCTGACCATCTTTCTAGCTGGCTGACTAGCTGACTGGCTGACTGACTAGCTGACTGTCTTTCTAGCTGGCTGACTGGCTGGCTGACTGACGGGTTGTAAGCGGACAGAACATGGACGCTGAACTCACAGTAATAAACTCACACATGCAGCGCCCTCTGCACCATGCAGTTCAAACCAGTAGAAAGAGGCTGACCCTTACAAAATGTGTGTGACAGACCAGGTCTCCTGTGCGCCGCAAGCCTGTGTTAGCATGTTGAGCTAAAGCCTAGGCATTAGCATAAGGGAGCTAACACAAATATTCAGGACTCAGGCAAGGTAACTCATGCATGTAAATGTAGTCACCAAACACTATCAATATTGTGACATCATGGAATCTGCAATTAGTGCAATGAAAAACCAAGCTCACCTGAGAGATCTTGTAGAAGGCTGCCCCTCTGTGAACGCCCCCCCCCCCCCCCACCATTCACCACAGAGATAGAGGGGCATCCCCCATTCACCACAAAGATAGAGGACATCCCCTATTCACCACAGAGATAGAGGGGCATCCCCCATTCACCACAGAGATAGAGGGGCATCCCCCATTCACCACAAAGATAGAGGGCATCCCCAATTCACCACAGAGATAGAGGACATCCCCCATTCACCACAGAGATAGAGGACATCCCCTATTCACCACAGAGATAGAGAACATCCCCCATTCACCACAGAGATAGAGGGGCATTCTCCCATTCACCACAGAGATAGAAGGGCATTCTCCCATTCACCACAGAGATAGAGGGGCATGCCCCCATTCGCCACAGAGATAGAGGGTTATGCCCCCATTCAACACAGAGATAGAGGGGCATTCTCCCATTCACCACAGAGATAGAGGGACATTCTCCCATTCACCACAGAGAAAGAGGGGCATTCTCCCATTCACCACAGAGATAGAGGGGCATTCTCCCATTCACAGCAGAGATAGAGGGGCATTCTCCCATTCACCACAGAGATAGAGGGGCATCCCCCATTCACCACAGAGATAGAGGGGCATCCCCCATTCACCACAAAGATAGAGGGCATCCCCAATTCACCACAGAGATAGAGGACATCCCCCATTCACCACAGAGATAGAGGACATCCCCTATTCACCACAGAGATAGAGAACATCCCCCATTCACCACAGAGATAGAGGGGCATTCTCCCATTCACCACAGAGATAGAAGGGCATTCTCCCATTCACCACAGAGATAGAGGGTTATGCCCCCATTCACCACAGAGATAGAGGGGCATTCTCCCATTCACCACAGAGATAGAGGGACATTCTCCCATTCACCACAGAGAAAGAGGGGCATTCTCCCATTCACCACAGAGATAGAGGGGCATTCTCCCATTCACAGCAGAGATAGAGGGGCATTCTCCCATTCACCACAGAGATAGAGGGGCATGCCCCCATTCACCACAGAGATAGAGGGGCATTCTCCCATTCACCACAGAGATAGAGGGGCATGCCCCCATTCACCACAGAGATAGAGGGGCATTATCCCATTCACCACAGAGATAGAGGGGCATTCTCCCATTCACCACAGATATAGAAGGGCATTCTCCCATTCACCACAGAGATAGAGGAGCATGCCCCCATTCACCACAGAGATAGAGGGTTATGCCCCCATTCACCACAGAGATAGAGGGGCATTCTCCCATTCACCACAGAGATAGAGGGACATTCTCCCATTCACCACAGAGATAGAGGGCCATTCTCCCATTCACCACAGAGATAGAGGGGCATTCTCCCATTCACCACAGAGATAGAGGGGCATTCTCCCATTCACCGCAGAGATAGAGGGGCATTCTCCCATTCACCACAGAGATAGAGGGACATGCCCCCATTCACCACAGAGATAGAAGGGCATTCTCCCATTCACCACAGAGATAGAGGGGCATGCCCCCATTCACCACAGAGAGAGAGGGGCATCCCCCATTCACCACAGAGATAGGGGGGCATTCTCCCATTCACCAAAGAGATAGAGGGGCATTCTCCCATTCGCCACAGAGATAGAGGGGCATTCTCCCATTCGCCACAGAGATAGAAGGGCATTCTCCCATTCACCACAGAGATAGAGGGGCATTCTCCCATTCACCACAGAGATAGAGGGGCATTCTCCCATTCACCACAGAGATAGAGGCTAAGATATAAAGATATATGAAGATCATGAAGATGTGCTGGAAAGAGAGGTTTACAAACTATTAGCATAATGTAATTATTATCATTCACCCACAATAATCCATACACTATGCTACAGATCTGTGGGATGCCCACCCAAAATATAAAAATAAACATTATACTCCAAATGTCTGTCATATCTGCAGTTCACACAAGTTGTGAATATGAATGAAGCAAATCCCTCACTTTGTGGCTAACCCCCATTAGCATTTTAAACCCAATGCTAGCTATAGGTACAACAACAGCTTTCAATGTGTTTCGTTCCTCACTTTGGGCTTTAATCCATCCTGTTAGGTTAAATCTCCTGTTTGTTTGTGCTGAAGTACACGGTGCATTTGAAGGGAACCCGAGGCCCATTGTGTCAGGGTTCAGATAACATGCTAGACTAATGGGAATGGCCCCGTGTCAACCTTCTTAAAGCTTATGGTGGTGGCCTGCTTTGACTAAGTAGTCTCTGGGCAGCCCAGTCATTCAAACTATGATTTGTGTCATATGGAATAAATATCACTGAGTTCAGAAGCAGACGTAGACACTGGATACACACAACCGATACACAATGATGGTTTTAGCAGTGTGTGTGTGTGTGTGTGTGTGTGTATGTTTATCTGTGGGTGGGGACTAGGACCTTTAAGAATCTTTCTAAACAGCGGTAGGCCTGACCAAGTAACAGTGTGAGGTAGATGGATTATTTTAAATATGTTATTGGATCATAAACAAAAAATGGCTCATTAACCTTTACGGACCAAATAATGATGATCCACACTTCTTTGAAAATATATATAATAAATTATCGCCCTTGCAAGCAATTCAAGACTCTATTATTATACTTATTTTCCACCATAATTTGCAAATAAATTCATTAAAAATCCTACAATGTGATTTTCTGGATTTTTTCCCCTCATTTTGTCTGTCATAGTTGACGTGTACCTATGATGAAAATTACAGGCCTCTCTCATTTTTTTAAGTGGGAGAACCTGCACAATTGGTGGCTGACTAAATACTTTTTTCCCCCACTGTGTATGGAGGCTTAAATATCCTGATCTAGTGAGATACAGTGAGGGCAAAAAGTGTTTGATCCCCTGCTGATTTTGTACATTTGCCCACTGACAAAGACATGATCAGTCTATAATTTTAATGGTAGGTTTATTTGAACAGTGAGAGACAGAATAACAACAAAAAAATCCAGAAAAACGCATGTCAAAAATGTTATAAATTGATTTGCATTTTAATGAGGGAAATAAGTATTTGACCCCCTCTCAATCAGAAAGATTTCTGGATCCCAGGTGTCTTTTATACAGGTAACGAGCTGAGATTAGGAGCACACTCTTTAAGGGAGTGCTCCTAATCTCAGTTTGTTACCTGTATAAAAGACACCTGTCCACAGAAGCAATCAATCAATCAGATTCCAAACTCTCCACCATGGCCAAGACCAAAGAGCTCTCCAAGGATGTCAGGGACAAGATTGTAGACCTACACAAGGCTGGAATGGGCTACAAGACCATTGCCAAGCAGCTTGGTGAGAAGGTGACAACAGTTGGTGCAATTATTCGAAAATGGAAGAAACACAAAATAACTGTCAATCTCCCTCGGCCTGGAGTTCCATGAAAGATCTCATCTTATTCCCTCACTGTATACATGGCAGAGACTCAATCAAGCTAGTCGTCTTGACTTCTTTCTTATGTCATTCTCGTTTGCACCAAAAGTTTAAAAAGTGTTGATAGGGGACAGAATGCGGTCGGACCATCATATAATTGGCATATACATTACTCTTTATAACAGATTTTTTCCGACATAACATAGGTACAGCAAATCCCCTTATTGTATGGGACACCTTTAAATGTGCCTTTAGAGGCCATGCAATTCAGAACTCATCTGGAAAACAAAAGCAATTTAGGTAAAAAGAGTCCACACTAACAAAGGAAATAGAAGGTCTAACAGAACAGATAGATAGCAATAAAAACTGTAACATAGAGGCTCAGCATAAATTAAAGGAAAAACAAAAAGAAATTGAGAAACTTATTCAAGAAAGATCAAGTGTAATGTATTATAAAAATAAAGCAAACTGGATGGAATATGGGGAAAAATGCACCAAATTATTTATTAATATTCAACATAGGAATGCTACCAAAAAGAATTGATTGAAACTGGTTGCAAATGACGGAGTCACCCATGATTCACCAAATTATATTTTGAAGGAGGAAACAAAGTACTTTAAGCATATGTTTTCGTTTCAGTCGCCTCCATCTCTTCTAACTGAAGCAAATTGTAGAGATTTTTTTTCTATTGATAATGTAAAATTAACAGCCATACAGAAAGACTCATGTGAAGGTGAAATTACAGAGGAGGAACTGAATGCAATTAAGGACTTTAAGTCCGGGAAAACTCTAGGGTTGGATGGCATACCAGTCGAGGTATACCAAACCTTTTTTGATATACTCAGAGGACCATTATTAGCATGTTTTAACCACTCCTATGTAAATGGTAGATTATCAGACACTCAAGAAGAAGGTCTGATTTCACTATTACTGAAACAGGATCCAAGTGGAAAATATAAAGATCCAGTCCATTTAAAAAATTGGCGGCCCCTTACACTTCAGTGTTGTGATGCAGAAATTCTAGCAAAATGTATAGCGAATAGAATTAAAAAGGTATTGTCGGACATTATTCATTCTAATCAGACAGGCTTTTTACATGGACGATACATTGGAGATAATATAAGGCAAGTACTGGAAACAATAGAACACTATAAAAAATCTGGGAAACCTGGCCTACTATTCATAGCAGACTTCGAAAAGGCATTTGATAAGTACGACTGGGGTTTATATATAAATGCCTGTAGCATTTCAATTTTGGACAATCTCTTATAAATTGGGTTAAAATCATGTATAGTAACCCTAGGTGTAAAATAGTAAATAATGGCTATTTCTCAGAAAGTTTTAAACTGTCAAGAGGAGTGAAACAAGGTTGTCCACTATCGGCATATCTATTTATTATTGCCATCGAGATGTTAGCTATTAAAATCAGATCCAACAATAATAATATCATGGGATTAGAAATCCAGGGCTTAAAAACAAAAGTGTCATTGTACGCTGATGATTCATGTTTTCTTTTAAATCCACAACTTGAATCCCTCCACAGCCTCATAGAGGATCTAGATACATTTTCTAACCTCTCTGGATTACAACCAAATTATGATAAATGTACTATATTACGTATTGGATCACTAAAAAATACAATTTTTACATTACCATGTAGTTTACCAATAAAATGGTCTGATGGTGATGTGGATATACTCGGAATACATATCCCAAATGAAATAAATTATCTCACTCCAATACATTTTAATAGAAAGTTGAAAAAATAGATAAGATCTTGCTACAATGGAAAGGTACAGTATCTCACAAAAGTGAGTACACCCCTCACATTTTTGTAAATATTTGAGTGTATCTTTTCATGTGACAACACTGAAGAAATGACACTTTGCTACAATGTAAAGTAGTGAGTGTACAGCTTGTATAACAGTCTACATTTGCTGTCCCCTCAAAATAACTCAACACACAGCCAGTAATGTCTAAACCGCTGGCAACAAAAGTGAGTACACCCCTAAGTGAAAATGTCCAAATTGGGCCTAATTAGCCATTTTCCCTCCCCGGTGTCATGTGACTCATTCGTGTTACAAGGTCTCAGGTGTGAATGGGGAGCAGGTGTGTTAAATTTGGTGTCATCGCTCTCACACTCCCTCATACTGGTCACTGGAAGTTCAAAATGGCACCTCATGGCAAAGAACTCTCTGAGGATCTGAAAAAAATAATTGTTGCTCTACATAAAGATGGCCTGGGCTATAAGAAGATTGCCAAGACCCTGAAACTGAGCTGCAGCACGGTGGCCAAGACCATACAGCGGTTTAACAGGACAGGTTCCACTCAGAACAGGCCTTGCCATGGTCGACCAAAGAAGTTGAGTGCACGTGCGAAGCGTCATATCCAGAGGTTGTCTTTGGGAAATAGACATATGAGTGCTGCCAGCATTGCTGCAGAGGTTGGGGGGTCAGCCTGTCAGTGCTCAGACCATACGCCGCACACTGCATCAAATTGGTGTGCATGGCTGTCGTCCCAGAAGGAAGCCTCTTCTAAAGATGATGCACAAGAAAGCCTGCAAACAGTTTGCTGAAGACAAGCAGACTAAGGACATGAATTACTGGAACCATGTCCTGTGGTCTGATGAGACCAAGATAAACATATTTGGTTCAGATGGTGTCAAGCGTGTGTGGCGGCAACCAGGTGAGGAGTACAAAGACAAGTGTGTCTTGCCTACAGTCAAGCATGGTGGTGGGAGTGTCATGGTCTGGGGCTGCATGAGTGCTGCCGGCACTGGGGAGCTACAGTTCATTGAGGGAACCATGAATGCCAACATGTACTGTGACATACTGAAGCAGAGCATGATCCCCTCCCTTCAGAGACTGGGCCGCAGGGCAGTATTCCAACATGATAACGACCCCAAACACACCTCCAAGATGACCACTGCCTTGCTAAAGAAGCTGAGGGTAAAGGTGATGGACTGGCCAAGCATGTCTCCAGACCTAAACCCTATTGAGCATCTGTGGGGCATCCTCAAACGGAAGGTGGAGGAGTGCAAGGTCTCTAACATCCACCAGCTCCGTGATGTCGTCATGGAGGAGTGGAAGAGGACTCCAGCGGCAACCTGTGAAGCTCTGGTGAACTGGAAAATGATGGTGGCCACACAAAATATTTGTGACACTCTGGCTCCATGGACTTTGTTTATTGAGCCAGGGTTGTTCATTTTCATTGTTTGGGTGTATTTCTATGTTGGGTATTCTAGTTGTTCATTTCTATGTTTGGTGATTGTTCTTGATTAGTCATATGACTCCCAATCGGAGGTAACGAGTGTCAGCTGTCGGCTCGTTATCTCTGATTGGGAGCCATATTTAAACTGTGTGGTTTCTCCTTGGTTTGTGGGTTTTTGTTCCTTTTCAGTCAGTGTTACTGTTGGACTTCATTGAGTCGTCTTTTGTTTTGGTTACGTTATTTCAATAAAGTCATGTTTCTTGGACACGCTGCGCTTTGGTCCGCTTCCTCTATTAACGACGACCGTGACAGAAAAACCCACCATAAAAGGACCAAGCGGCGTGTCAAGCGGCAACAGGATCCACCTACACAGGATTTATATCCACCCATAAAGGATTCATGGACATGGGAGGAGATTCTGGATGGTAAGGGGCCTTGGGCACAACCGGGAGAATATCGCCGTCCTCGTGAAGAGCTGGAGGCAGCTAAAGCCGAGAGGCGGCGATATGAGGAGGCAGCACGGAGGCAAGACTGGAAGCCTGTGGGTACTACCCAATAATTTATTGGGGGGGGGCTAAGAGGGAGTGTGGCGAAGTCAGGTAGGAGACCTGCGCCTACTCCCTGGACTGACCGTGGAGAGCGAGAGTACGGGCAGACACCGTGTTACGCAGTTGAGCGCATGGTGTCTCCTGTACGCAGGCATAGCCCGGTTCGGTACAGTCCAGCTCCACGTATCGGCCGGGCTAGATTGAGTGTTGAGCCGGATGTCATGAAGCCGGTCCCACGCAGCTGGTCACCAGTGCGTCTCCTCGGGCCGGCGTACATGGCACCAGCCTTGCGCATGGTGTTCCCGGTTCGCCCACATAGGCCGGTGCGGGTTATTACACCTCCCCGTACTGGTCGGGCGACGGGGAGCATCAACCCAGGGAAGGTTGGGCAGGCTCAGTGCTCAAGGGAGCCAGTACGCCTGCACGGTCCGGTATTTCCGGTACCACCTCCTCGCTCCAGCCCAGTACCACCAGTACCTACACCACGCACCAGGTTTCCAGTGCGTCTTCAGAGCCCTGTGTCTCCTCCACGCACTGGCTCGATGGTGCGTGTCTCCAGCCCTTTACCACCAGTGCAGACACCACGCACCAAGCCTCCTGTGTGTCCCCAGGGCCAAGCATGCCCTGTTGCTGCTTCCCGCACTAGCCCTGAGATGCGTGTCCTCAGCCCGGTACCTCCAGTTCCGGCACCACGCATCAGGCCTACGGTGCGTCCCCAGGGCCAAGCATGCCCTGTTGCTGCTTCCCGCACTAGCCCTGAGATGCGTGTCCTCAGCCCGGTACCTCCAGTTCCGGCACCACGCATCAGGCCTACGGTGCGTCCCCAGGGTCCAGCATGCCCTGTTGCTTCTCCCCGCACTAGCCCTGAGATGCGTGTCCTCAGCCCGGTACCTCCTGTTCCGGCACCACGCACCAGGCCTACGATGCGCCTCAGACGGCCAGAGTCTGCCGTCTGCCCAACGGGGCCTGAACTGTCCGTCTGCCCAACGCCGTCTGAACTGCCCGTCTGCCCAACGGGGCCTGAACTGTCCGTCTGCCCAACGCCGTCTGAACTGTCCGTCTGCCCAACGGCGCCTGAACTGCCCGTCTGCCCAACGCCGTCTGAACTGTCCGTCTGCCAAGCGCCGCAGCAACTGCCCGTCTGTACTGAGCCTGCAAAGCCGCCCGTCTGCCATGAGCCTTCAGAGCCGTCCGCCAGACCGGAGCCGCTAGAGCTCTCCGCCAGACAGGAGCAGCCAGAGCCTTCCGCCAGACAGGATCAGCCAGAGCCTTCCGCCAGACAGGAGCAGCCAGAGCCTTCCGCCAGACAGGATCAGCCAGAGCCTTCCGCCAGACAGGATCAGCCAGAGCCTTCCGCCAGACAGGATCAGCCAGAGCCTTCCGCCAGACAGGATCAGCCAGAGCCTTCCGCCAGACAGGATCAGCCAGAGCCTTCTGCCAGACAGGATCAGCCAGAGCCTTCCGCCAGCCAGGATCCGCCAGAGCCGTCCAGCCAGGATCCGCCAGAGCCGTCCAGCCAGGATCCGCCAGAGCCAGCCAGCCAGGATCCGCCATTCAGTCCGGTGCTGCCCCTCAGGCCGGTGCTGCCCCTTAGTCAGGTACTGTCCCTTAGTCCGGTGCTGCCCCTTAGTCCGGTGCTGCCCCTTAGTCCGGTGCTGCCCCTTAATCCAGTGGGGTTTAGTTGGGGGGTGGTCAGGTGGAGGGGGCTACGGAAGCGGATAGTGACTAAGGTGGGGTGGGGACCACGACCTGGGCCAGAGCCGCCACCATGGACAGACGCCCACCCAGACCCTCCCCTAGACTGTATGCTGGTGCGCCCGGAGTTCGCACCTTTAGGGGGGGGTACTGTGACACTCTGGCTCCATGGACTTTGTTTATTGAGCCAGGGTTGTTCATTTTCATTGTTTGGGTGTATTTCTATGTTGGGTATTCTAGTTGTTCATTTCTATGTTTGGTGATTGTTCTTGATTAGTCATATGACTCCCAATCGGAGGTAACGAGTGTCAGCTGTCGGCTCGTTATCTCTGATTGGGAGCCATATTTAAACTGTGTGGTTTCTCCTTGGTTTGTGGGTTTTTGTTCCTTTTCAGTCAGTGTTACTGTTGGACTTCATTGAGTCGTCTTTTGTTTTGGTTACGTTATTTCAATAAAGTCATGTTTCTTGGACACGCTGCGCTTTGGTCCGCTTCCTCTATTAACGACGACCGTGACAATATTGACACTTTGGGCCCAATTTGGACATTTTCACTTAGGGGTGTACTCACTTTTGTTGCCAGCGGTTTAGACATTAATGGCTGTGTGTTGTGTTAATTTGAGGGGACAGCAAATTGACACTGTTATACAAGCTGTACACTCACTACTTTACATTGTAGCAAAGTGTCATTTCTTCAGTGTTGTCTCATGAAAAGATATACTCAAATATTTACAAAAATGTGAGGGGTGTACTCACTTTTGTGAGATACTGTAAATACCTGTCAATTTGTGGAAAAATCACCCTGATTAACTCTTTAGTATTATCCCAGTTTACCTATTTGCTTATGGTCTTTCCTACGCCTAGCGAACAGTTTTTTAAATTATGTGAGAAAAAAATATTCCATTTTATTTGGAACGGCAAGCCAGACTAAATTAAACGGGCCTATTTATATAATGAATATGAATTCGGAGGACAGAAATTATTAAATATTAAATCATTAGACCTATCACTAAAAGCTTCAGTCATACAAAAATTATACTTAAATCCGAACTGGTTCTCTAGCAAACTAGTAAGATTGTCTCACCCAATGTTCAAGAATGGCCTTTTTCCCTTTATTCAGATTACAATCTCTCACTTTCAGGAATTTGAAAAGGAAATAATCTCCCAAATATCACTATTTCTAAAACAAGCCATAGAAAGTTGGTTGCAATTTCAATATAATCCTCCAGAAATGACAGAACAAATATTGCAACAAATATTTTGGTTAAACTCATATATACTAATTGATAAAAACCTTTAAATGATATTATCGGTAGGAATGGTGGAGTTATGTCACACATGCAGCTAACAAAAACATATGGAAATGTCTGCTCTACCCAAAATTACAACCAAATAATTGCAGCATTACCGCAAAAATGGAAGAGGAAAGTGGAAGGAGGAAAAGGTAAGGAACTTGTCTGTCGGCCTTGCATTAAAGAACATAATTGGTTAAAGAAAATTGTGATAAATAAAAAAGTTTACCGGTTTCATTTAAGGACAAAAAGATTGACAGCCATCCCATATAGATTGCAAAATAGTTGGGAAGAGATTTTTGACGTACCGATTCCATGGCATAGTGTTTATGAACTGATATGTAAAACGACGCCGGATTCTAAACTTAGAATTTTTCATTTTTAATTATTATATAAAATTCTTGCTACCAATAGAATGTTATTTGTATGGGGGATACAACCTTCCCAGCTCTGCAGATTTGGCTGTGAAGAGACAGAATCATTAGATCATTTGTTTTGGTACCGTCCATTTGTAGCTTGTTTTTGGACACAGGTCCAGGAATGGCTGAAGGATTGCAATATTTGCATGGAGCTGACCCTGCAGATAGCACTACTGGGTGATCTGAAAAGTCATAGTCAATCGATCAATAATATAATAATACTTTTAGCAAAAATGTTTATTTTCAATTCACAAACTGTAGACACAATGAGAATAGAAAGATTCAGAACTTTTGTAAAACATCACAGTACAGTTGAAAAATATATGGCAAATAGAAATCCAATATGGATGGTGTTAAGAGATAGATGGGAGGTGTTGAATGTAGCTGAAGGATGGGAATAATAAGAACAACTAATAACAACAAGATAACTAGTGTAAGACATGCTGTGTCCATAATAAGTAAATAGGTTATATATTGTGAGCGTTTGTGAAAGAGCACAGTTAGAAAGATATGGCATATAGAAGCTATATATATATATATATATATATATATATATATATATATATATATATATATATGTATATATATATATATATATATATATGTATGTATATGCGTATATGTATGTATGTATATATATATATATATATATATATATATATATGCGGAAAAAAAAACAGAAAAAAAAAACATATGGGGGATAGGAAGCGATGCAGACAATTACATGTTGCAATCTATCTGCAATATTAAAGCTGATCTATCCCCTAAAAAAAGAAAAAAGAAAAAACACAAAAAACAGCGTGTGTCTGTTTATTAAATAATATCCTGTTGTCGTGGTGACGCTGTGACACATCTTAGCCTTGTCACACACCCCTTGGATGCATGGCGCCGGAGAGCTCAGGGAGTGTTTAGGGAGAACACTCCTCCTTGGATGCATGGCGCCGGTGAGCTCAGGGAGTGTTTAGGGAGAACACTCCTCCTTGGATGCACGGCGCCGGAGAGCTCAGGGAGTGTTTTGGGAGAACACTCCTCCTTGGATGCATGGCGCCAGCGAGCTCAGGGAGTGTTTAGGGAGAACACTCCTCCTTGGATGCACGGCGCCGTAGAGCTCAGGGAGTGTTTAGGGAGAACACTCCTCCTTGGATGCATGGCGCCAGCGAGCTCAGGGAGTGTTTAGGGAGAACACTCCTCCTTGGATGCATGGCGCCAGCGAGCTCAGGGAGTGTTTAGGGAGAACACTCCTCCTTGGATGCACGGCGCCGTAGAGCTCAGGGAGTGTTTAGGGAGAACACTCCTCCTTGGATGCACGGCGCCGTAGAGCTCAGGGAGTGTTTAGGGAGAACACTCCTCCTTGGATGCACGGCGCCAGCGAGCTCAGGGAGTGTTTAGGGAGAACACTCCTCCTTGGATGCATGGCGCCGGAGATCTCAGGGAGTGTTTAGGGAGAACACTCCTCCTTGGATGCATGGCGCCAGTGAGCTCAGGGAGTGTTTAGGGAGTGTTTACTTTCATGAGAATCACAAGTTTCTCGCTTTGACCTCTTTTTACCCTGCCGTCCACTTTTATAACTCTCCTCTGATGCTGAGGAGTCTCAGAACAGCACAAACAGATTACATAAAGGACCTGGTGGCCTTTCCACAAACACATGACATAAAGGACCTGGTGGCCTTTATTCAAACTGTATTTTCTCCACTGCTGTTGCTGATGTATTTCTGAAAAATGTTCACCTTGAATTGAAGGAACTCGCATAGCAGTCAATAGATGATGACCTAGTCCTCTGGTTCCCAAAGAATAAAAAAAAAGTAGGATAACATCTTCTTTAGTTCTGTTCCTTTGTAGCCTACAGTTTGTCCTTCAATTGGGAACATTTGCCTCAAGAGTATTAGGAAATGTCTCCTACTGGCCTCAACCTGACCTAAATAAATAGAATCTGACCATTAATCCTCACAGCGTTTTAATCCCAAGGTGAAGATATTAACATAGTGGAACTCTAGTGCCAAGACAAAAGACAACATGGAGGTTTGAAACCACTGGTTGAGACCACACCACTGTATAGTACTTCAGCCCTTCACTTGTTTATATAAAATACATGTGAAATAAGTACTGTGCACCAAGTAGTTGCCGGTCCTTGGGTTGGAACTACACAACAAGTACTGCATTCAAGAGAATACTTTATACAAAGTTATACAAAATGTACACATGACAGACAGACAGACAGACACACACACAGACACACAGACACACAGACACACACACAGACACACTGCATCTTGAGCCAGGAACGCCAATCCTCCCTGAGCAAAGCTGTTGTCTGTGGATGGGGATGCCTAAAAGGGGGTCTTTGACAAGAGCTGGGACAGCACACAAAAGGGGCTTAGGGAAGGGGATTTTTATCAGCCACGGTCAGGGTTGAGAGGAGAGGCAGGTGTCCAGTAGCAACCGCAATCTCGTCTTCTTCCCCTCTCACACAAAAATGTCTCCCACCCTCTTTTGTGCAAAGCCTGGACTGGGGGGGTGTTGGGGGAATTTAAAGGTCGGCTGATTCCCCAGAAGTCTTTCCCGGAAAGCACAGCCCCCTTTCACCCCAACCTTCTCCCTACCAGCCGCCCTCCACCCCACCCCAAGGAAAAATGCACTCCTTTCAGAGGAAGGGCGGATGAATATTAAGTACGGTTCACTACTCGGACCAACGACGACCAGACATTATGCAGACGTATCATTTACATGTGTGAGAAGCTCCCTCCTGCAGACACCAGCTACCACTGACAGGGGGGCCACTAGCCCTGGGCTTTCCCCTCCTGCAGACACCAGCTACCACTGACAGGGGGCCACTAGCCCTGGGCTTTCCCCTCCTGCAGACACCAGCTACCACTGACAGGGGGGCCACTAGCCCTGGGCTTTCCCCTCCTGCAGACACCAGCTACCACTGACAGGGGGCCACTAGCCCTGGGCTTTCCCCTCCTGCAGACACCAGCTACCACTGACAGGGGGGCCACTAGCCCTGGGCTTTCCCCTCCTGCAGACACCAGCTACCACTGACAGGGGGGCCACTAGCCCTGGGCTTTCCCCTCCTGCAGACACCAGCTACCACTGACAGGGGGGCCACTAGCCCTGGGCTTTCCCCTCCTGCAGACACCAGCTACCACTGTCGGGGGGCCACTAGCCCTGGGCTTTTCCCTCCTGCAGACACCAGCTACCACTGACAGGGGGGCCACTAGCCCTGGGCTTTCCCCTCCTGCAGACACCAGCTACCACTGACAGGGGGGCCACTAGCCCTGGGCTTTCCCCTCCTGCAGACACCAGCTACCACTGACAGGGGGGCCACTAGCCCTGGGCTTTTCCCTCCTGCAGACACCAGCTACCACTGACAGGGGGCCACTAGCCCTGGGCTTTCCCCTCCTGCAGACACCAGCTACCACTGACAGGGGGCCACTAGCCCTGGGCTTTCCCCTCCTACAGACACCAGCTACCACTGACAGGGGGGCCACTAGCCCTGGGCTTTCCCCTCCTGCAGACACCAGCTACCACTGACAGGGGGGCCACTAGCCCTGGGCTTTCCCCTCCTGCAGACACCAGCTACCACTGACAGGGGGCCACTAGCCCTGGGCTTTCCCCTCCTGCAGACACCAGCTACCACTGACAGGGGGCCACTAGCCCTGGGCTTTCCCCTCCTGCAGACACCAGCTACCACTGACAGGGGGCCACTAGCCCTGGGCTTTCCCCTCCTGCAGACACCAGCTACCACTGTCGGGGGGCCACTAGCCCTGGGCTTTTCCCTCCTGCAGACACCAGCTACCACTGTCAGGGGGCACTGGGAAATGAAAAAGTGGTGTGTGTTTATGGTCCATCACAAAGGAGGCCATGCTGGAGAGCCACTCAAAAGGGACGGCCTATTGTGAGAGAGATGGTTGTTTGTACAATGCTTTAGTTTTGGTGCACTGGATTGAGACGAATAACAGCTCTTCCACCTGCTGGTATTGAGCAAAATGAGGACCCTGAAAGTGATGACCTTTCCCCATGGAAAACAGCAAGCCGTATTGATCTGTGTCAGGACACACGATGTGTTTTTATAATGTAACGTCCCAATGGTTTCTGTTTCTAACCAGGAATGCATGTTCTTAGAGGTATAGATTTCAAAGACACAGCTTTGTTTGTGTGTGTGTGTGTGTGTGTGTGTGTGTGCCTGCCTGCACTAACTAATTTCTCTCTCACACACTGCCACAGGGCTTACACAGTCCTTGTAGGGTCACACACCTCTGTCTCCGTTCCTCAGTCTGTGTGTGTGTTTACTAATAGGACAACAGGTGCCCACGCACACGCGCACGCACGCACGCACGCACGCACGCACGCACGCACGCACGCACGCACGCACGCACGCACGCACGCACGCACGCACACACACACACACACACACACACACACACACACACACACACACACACACACACACACACACACACACACACACACACACCATTCACTCCTAGAAAATTAGCAGGGAGCGGCATCCTTTGATAATGGAAAAGTTTGACCGAGTGAAATGTCCTGAAATGTTTATGATGACCGCAGCACACCGCTTTCCCCAACGTCCTCACATTTCCCGCTGAGCATGAAGCGTTTGTACTGTTATATTAATTTGCATTTCTGCACGGTCAGCTGAAATGGCCTAAGAAACTTGGTTGGTGAGGTTGTTTAGACAGTAAAATGCTCCAACCCTCATCTTCCATGCCAAACCTCTGGATCCAATCAGTGTTTGAGATGCTTATAACACAGAAGGAAAGGCTTGAGTGTTTTCTAGACCCTAACAAACAACCCCTTTAGAGCACTTATTGAACTGCAGCAGCTGTCAATAGCAGGTTAACTAGAAGGGGAAACTCTGAGGCCTTGCATGGCAGCTAGTAAAACAGCTCATAAATCAACGCATGTCAATCATGCCGTCGCTACTGGGAGTACAGCGTAGAATAGGTTTCTGAGTGGAATAACTCCTGTTTTAATAGAGACTGCTGAATTACTAAGGAAGTGGAATAACTCCTGTTTTAATAGAGACTGCTGAATTACTAAGGAAGTGGAATAACTCCTGTTTTAATAGAGACTGCTGAATTACTAAGGAAGTGGAATAACTACTGTTTTAATAGAGACTGCTGAATTACTAAGGAAGTGGAATAACTACTGTTTTAATAGACTGCTGAATTACTAAGGAAGTGGAATAACTCCTGTTTTAATAGAGACTGCTGAATTACTAAGGAAGTGGAATAACTACTGTTTTAATAGACTGCTGAATTACTAAGGAAGTGGAATAACTCCTGTTTTAATAGACTGCTGTCACGCTTGTTGATAGACGGATCGGACCAAGGTGCAGCGTGGTATGCGTACATATTCCTTTATTAACTGAATACAAATCAAAACAACAAAATACAAAATGACCGTGAAGTTCAACAGGCTGCACAACCACAAACCAAAACAGAAACAAGATCCCACACCTAAGTTAGGCAAAATGGCTGCCTAAGTATGATCCCCAATCAGAGACAACGATAGACAGCTGCCTCTGATTGGGAACCACACCCGGCCAACATAGAAATAGAACATCTA
>NC_140024.1:33223440-33258250 GCF_964263955.1 Coregonus lavaretus
AGCTCCACTGGAAACAGAGCTTTCCTGTAACCCTAAAACTTCAGTGTCTGAAAGAACTGGATAGGTTGACGGCAATATGGCAGAAACTCTCGTAAACCTACTGGAAGCTTGGCTGGATGGAGCCTTCTCCAATTAGTTACTATCCGCCCCACTGCAGACCTGCATATGTGACTGACTGGGTTTAAACCCAGGGGAATCTGTGTGCCACAAGACTGTGTTAGCCCATTGAGCTAGAGACTAGACATTAGCTCTGGAAACTAACAAGGCTTCAGGTCTCAGGCATGTTGACTCATCACTCGAGTGTTGTTCATTGAACCACCTCCATCACATAGACACCAAAGGGTTAACAGACAGCTAGTTAAAATATAGTTTGTTTTCTCACCAGGTATGAGAAGTGTGATATTAATTCCCAGCATACAGTGTGATTGTTCTACCTCTGTTTACTCCCCTCGTTGAGCATCCTATGGCATCCGTCGGCTGAAGTGACGATTAAGTTTTAAAAAGTGTATAAATCCACAGGGACACAAAGGCTGCAGATTAATAATTGGAATGGATTAGTGAGTTTTTGTTGTGTGTGTGTGTGTGTGGGGGGGGGGGGGGGGGGGGGGGGGGTTGGGGGGGTCGATCCTAGGAGACTTGAGGTGATATTGAGTTGCATTGCTGGTGTAGCAAAGCAATTTTTGACAGGAGCTCAGGAGGAATAGCCGTGGGAGTGAAGGAGTGGTGATATTGAATTTTCATGAGCGCGATCAGTGCAGCAGAGCAATTGGCGACAGTCGTGTTTCATCATATAGAGCCATCGACTCGCTAAGTTCAAAGAGAGTATCAATAGCAGCACTTGGCGCCCATGTGAGCATGAGTAAACTGTAAAGAGGACCTTGTTGACATCTTAGTTTCATTAGTAGACTGGTTCTTTGTTGACATCTTAGTTTCATTAGTAGACTGGTTCTTTGTTGACATCTTAGTTTCATTAGTAGACTGGTTCTTTGTTGACATCTTAGTTTCATTAGTAGACTGGTTCTTTGTTGACATCTTAGTTTCATTAGTAGACTGGTTCTTTGTTGACATCTTAGTTTCATTAGTAGACTGGTTCTCTGTTGACATCTTAGTTTCATTAGTAGACTGGTTCTTTGTTGACATCTTAGTTTCATTAGTAGACTGGTTCTTTCTTGACATCTTAGTTTCATTAGTAGACTGGTTCTTTGTTGACATCTTAGTTTCATTAGTAGACTGGTTCTTTGTTGACATCTTAGTTTCATTAGTAGACTGCTTCTTTCTTGACATCTTAGTTTCATTAGTAGACTGCTTCTTTCTTGACATCTTAGTTTCATTAGTAGACTGCTTCTTTCTTGACTACCATTTTGTCATTCCTATAACATTTCTCTAAAACAAACCCCAATAAATTCCAGAAAATTAAAAATAGAAAATTAAAAAAGAACATGAAAGAAACAGACCTTGTCCAGAATACTAATGTCTCTGGTTATAAGTACTATACCATCACTGTGGCCTGGGTCCTCATTTATCAACAGTGCGTAAGCAAATATCTGAACGTTTACTTGAGAGTGTGCGAAATTTACGCACAGCCATGACCATGCGTATGCAAAGTGTCAAGTGGTGGAATAAGGAAACTGCTTGTCAAGTGTAGAATGGGGAAAATACACTGAGTATACCAAACATTAAGAACACCTTCCTAATATTGAGTTGCCCTCAGAACAGCCTCAATTCGTCGGGCATGGACTCTACAAGGTGTCGAAAGCATTCTACAGGGATGCTGGCCCATGTTGACTCCAATGCATACCACAGTTGTGTCAAGTTGGCTGGATGTCCTTTGGGTGGTGGACCATTCTTGATACACACGGGAAATTGTTTAGCATGAAAAACCCAGCAGCGTTACAGTTCTTGACACAAACCGGTGCGCCTGGCACCTCCTCCCATACCCCGTTCAAAGGCACCTACTGTAAGTCTTTTGTCTTTCCTATTCACCCTCTGGGGCGGCAGGTAGCTTAGTGGGTAAGACCTGAAAGGTTGCTGGTTCTAATCCCTGAGCCGACTAGGTGAAAAATCTGTAGATGTTCCCTTAAGCAAGGCACTTAACCCTAATTGCTCATGTAAATCGCTCTGGATAAGAGTGTCTGCTAAATGACAAAAAAATTAATAATTCGCACACATACACAATCCATGTCTCAATTGTCTGAAGACTTTAAAATCCTTCTTTAACCTGTCTCCTCCCCTTCATCTACACTGATTTAACAAGTGACATCAATAAGGGATCATAGCATTCACCTGGTGAGTCTATGTCATGGATTTCCATTGTGAATTCCTGCAACATATCTTGACATGCTGTATAATTTGACCACATCAGTGCATGTGTTACAATATTAATCCATATAATAATCCGTACAGTAATTTGTTAAATTAGCGTTACGTGTGAAAGTGAAACCATTGTGTAAATACTATAAAAGACTGAGATAATGGGAAATGGAATGAGAGATGGCTGATCTTCCTCTGTTGGAAGATTTGGCATGCTCTGCATTTTGCAGAGAGTGCGTTTTTAGAGACAGGTGGGACTTTTCTGCAGAAAGTACAGATTGGCTCATCAGATATTGTTTCCAAAAACCAATCTTACAGGTTTTTTGCAAGGATTTAAGACCTACTTTAAAAAGGCAAACACATGCCATTCTGATGCACATCCAAGTGGTATCCACCCTTGGTTTTTGGCAACTGCCACTTTTCAGCTGGAGCAAGCCGATAGGCTGGAGCCTCGATCAGCCAATGTTTTGGATACAATCATCAGCATCTCACAGACCTCAATCAGCCAATGTTTTGGACACAGTCATCATCAAAAACAAACAGTAACAAAATAGTTTCCATACACCATCACACAAACAGGTTGAAGTCAAGAGGGGATGCTTCGCTATGATGCCATCAATGGCTTCCCAAATACGAACAGAGAAATAGACGGGCACTCACATCGCCATAAAAGCTCCATCCCAAACGATTTCAACTACGTGAACAGAAAAGGCTTCCACTCTTTATGTGCAAGTGACAGGTTATGTGATGCGTTAATTTGGGGCGTTTCGTAATGCAAACAGCCAAGGTTGTGCACGAGCACTGAGGCTGAGAACAATTTGTATTTATCAATGGTTATCTCCTACCGGTGTGCTTATGACGCTCGTAGGATTGTTTGATAAATCACACTTTTTCTATGTGTACGACCATTCTAGATTCCCTTCGTAGGTAGTATTTTAGAATACATTCTACGCCTAATTGACAAATGAGGCCCCTGATTTTAAAGATCACTTCCATCTAGTTAGTGTAGATGCCCTTTAACTGTGGACCTTTGGTCCTGCTCAGAGCTGCAGCCTATTGAAAAAGCCCATCATTTATTTATCTGCAGAAATGACAGTCAGAAATAGAGTATGTTTGTTCACATCCATTATTTATAACTTAAATAGGTTCCCTATATATGTTTAGGGTATTTTACTCTTTTAATTTTAATTAAACTTGGTTATTGTGGGTTATGTGTGTAAAATAAAGCCGGAAAAAGTCTGATTTTATGAGTTTTCATTTTAGGCTGTAAGGCAACAAATGGTGAACATTTTGAAAGGTTGAGGTGACTTTCTATACCCACTGTATAAGTACCCTCACTGGTTGAACTACTGACTCGAGGTACTGAATGCTCACAGAACACCAATATTACCATTCATCTGGCATCAGAGTCAATACACACATGTAGCTATCCACTGTATATGTGCAGTATTTTCTCATCTACAGGAAAGTTTCATAGTACATTCTGCTATTCTGCACTCCTCCCAACCCCCCAAACTGTGAGGCTGACAGTAACAGTGTCCATACCAAATCAACACTGTACCCACAGCATGCCATTTCTATTCAGGCTTTCATTTTATAACTCCCTCTTTCCAGGGTGAATTTATCAGCTGCAGAAGACTGGAATTGGCTATTTAATCCATTTGATGTGCAGTAGGGGAGGACGGGTGAGGGTATGGGAGGACGGGTGAGGGGAGGGGAGGAAGGGTGAGGGGAGGGGAGGACGGGTGAGGGTATGGGAGGACGGGTGAGGGGAGGGGAGGAAGGGTGAGGGGAGGGGAGGACGGGTGAGGGGAGGGGAGGAAGGGTGAGGGGAGGGGAGGACGGGTGAGGGGAGGGGAGGAAGGGTGAGGGTATGGGAGGACGGGTGAGGGTATGGGAGGATGGGTGAGGGGAGGGGAGGAAGGGTGAGGGGAGGGGAGGACGGGTGAGGGGAGGGGAGGACGGGTGAGGGGAGGGGAGGACGGGTGAGGGTATGGGAGGACGGGTGAGGGTATGGGAGGACGGGTGAGGGTATGGGAGGACGGGTGAGGGGAGGGGAGGAAGGGTGAGGGGAGGGGAGGACGGGTGAGGGGAGGGGAGGACGGGTGTGGGGAGGGGAGGAAGGGTGAGGGGAGGGGAGGACGGGTGAGGGTAGGGGAGGAAGGCTGAGGGGAGGGGAGGACGGGTGAGGGGAGGGGAGGACGGGTGAGGGGAGGGGAGGAAGGCTGAGGGGAGGGGAGGACGGGTGAGGGGAGGGGAGGAAGGGTGAGGGGAGGGGAGGACGGGTGAGGGGAGGGGAGGAAGGGTGAGGGTATGGGAGGACGGGTGAGGGTATGGGAGGATGGGTGAGGGGAGGGGAGGAAGGGTGAGGGGAGGGGAGGACGGGTGAGGGGAGGGGAGGACGGGTGAGGGGAGGGGAGGACGGGTGAGGGTATGGGAGGACGGGTGAGGGTATGGGAGGACGGGTGAGGGTATGGGAGGACGGGTGAGGGGAGGGGAGGAAGGGTGAGGGGAGGGGAGGACGGGTGAGGGGAGGGGAGGACGGGTGTGGGGAGGGGAGGAAGGGTGAGGGGAGGGGAGGACGGGTGAGGGTAGGGGAGGAAGGCTGAGGGGAGGGGAGGACGGGTGAGGGGAGGGGAGGACGGGTGAGGGGAGGGGAGGAAGGCTGAGGGGAGGGGAGGACGGGTGAGGGGAGGGGAGGAAGGGTGAGGGGAGGGGAGGACGGGTGAGGGTAGGGGAGGAAGGGTGAGGGGAGGGGAGGAAGGGTGAGGGTAGGGGAGGACGGGTGAGGGGAGGGGAGGACGGGTGAGGGGAGGGGAGGACGGGTGAGGGGAGGGGAGGACGGGTGAGGGGAGGGGAGGAAGGGTGAGGGTATGGGAGGATGGGTGAGGGGAGGGGAGGACGGGTGAGGGGAGGGGAGGACGGGTGAGGGGAGGGGAGGACGGGTGAGGGGAGGGGAGGACGGGTGAGGGGAGGGGAGGACGGGTGAGGGGAGGGGAGGACGGGTGAGGGGAGGGGAGGAAGGGTGAGGGGAGGACGGGTGAGGGGAGGGGAGGAAGGGTGAGGGTAGGGGAGGAAGGGTGAGGGTAGGGGAGGACGGGTGAGGGTAGGGGAGGAAGGGTGAGGGGAGGGGAGGAAGGGTGAGGGGAGGGGAGGACGGGTGAGGGGAGGGGAGGACGGGTGAGGGGAGGGGAGGACGGGTGAGGGTAGGGGAGGACGGGTGAGGGGAGGGGAGGAAGGGTGAGGGGAGGGGAGGAAGGGTGAGGGGAGGGGAGGAAGGGTGAGGGGAGGGGAGGAAGGGTGAGGGGAGGGGAGGACGGGTGAGGGTAGGGGAGGACGGGTGAGGGGAGGGGAGGACGGGTGAGGGGAGGGGAGGAAGGGTGAGGGGAGGGGAGGAAGGGTGAGGGTAGGGGAGGACGGGTGAGGGTAGGGGAGGAAGGGTGAGGGGAGGGGAGGAAGGGTGAGGGTAGGGGAGGACGGGTGAGGGTAGGGGAGGAAGGGTGAGGGGAGGGGAGGAAGGGTGAGGGGAGGGGAGGACGGGTGAGGGGAGGGGAGGACGGGTGAGGGGAGGGGAGGACGGGTGAGGGGAGGGGAGGACGGGTGAGGGTAGGGGAGGACGGGTGAGGGTAGGGGAGGACGGGTGAGGGGAGGGGAGGACGGGTGAGGGGAGGGGAGGAAGGGTGAGGGGAGGGGAGGACGGGTGAGGGGAGGGGAGGAAGGCTGAGGGGAGGGGAGGAAGGCTGAGGGGAGGGGAGGACGGGTGAGGGGAGGGGAGGAAGGCTGAGGGCGAGCAGCAACCAGCAGCATAGTTTAGCCATTATACATCACCATCAAGATTTGCCGGGTGAAAATGTTTAGATATTCATTTTGCCCCCATCAGAAATCCAATTACTGTCTGTGTGTATATGTACTGTAATAACTGCTGTAATTGACAGAGAGTGAGAGAGAGAGAGAGAGAGAGAGAGAGAGAGAGAGAGAGAGAGAGAGAGAGAGAGAGAGAGAGAGAGAGAGAGAGAGAGAGAGAGAGAGAGAGCGAGAGCGAGAGCGAGAGCGAGAGCGAGAGAGAGAGAGAGAGAGAGAGAGAGAGAGAGAGAGAGAGAGAGAGAGAGAGAGAGAGAGAGAGAGAGAGAGAGAGAGAGAGAGAGAGAGAGAGAGAGAGAGAGAGAGACCGAGAGAGAGAGAGACCGAGAGAGACAGAGAGACCGAGAGAGACCGAGAGACCGAGAGACCGGTGCTTTGTTTGCTTTGCTCTTTGGCTCTCCCGGGCAGAAATGTTTCGCACAGAACCACTGTTCATGTCACACCACTTTGTGGCCTATTGATACAATATGATTGAGTTACACCATGGCAGATGTATCCTGTTCCCTTCAAATAAAATAATTGTAAAGAATTAATTTGAAGATCTACAACTAGTCAAGTTTAATGACATGTTTTTTGTCTAGATATTAGTGAATTTCTTCTGCATTCTCTAATGTTTTATAATCATATAACATTAAAGGGATACTTGGGGATTTTGGCAATGAGTCAGATGAATTTGTGGACACCATTGTTATGTATCTGTGTCCAGTATGAAGGAAGTTAGAGGTAGTTTAGTGAGCCAATGCTAACTAACGTTAGCACAATGACTGGAAGTCTATGGGTATCTGGGTTAGGATACCATTTATGAAGAAAGGCTGAAAAGATCAACAGAAAGAAGAAAATGAGACCTGGTGAGTGAGGGAGAAAGGGAGGGAGAGACAGAGAGCAGTTAGAGAAGGTTAAAAAGGCCACCACCTGCCATCTGTGAGGAGGAAGAGGTGACAGAGAGCCTTGTTACAGAGAGCCTTAAAGGGACAATCTGTATTGGTACATCCATTTTTTTGACATTTGAATTAATGATATAGCCATTGATTCTTGAAGAATATAATTCCAGAATTCTGCAGCTCATAGTGGTTAGATTTCTCCAGCCCCATCCCTCATTTTCTTTTACCAAAACAGTTGTAATGCTTTGTTATTGTTTGAAGTGCAGATTGCCCCTTTCTTACATCAACATCTGAGACATCTGAGGTTGTGCAGGATGGGACAGCGAGCGGTGCAACCAATCAGAAAGGCTGTCCTGAGCTCGGTTTGGCATTACTCTCCAAATGGTCCTCTGTAGCTCAGTTGGTAGAGCATGAAGCTTTCAACTGCCAGGATAGTGGGTTTGTTTCCCGGGACCAACCATATGTAAAATGTATGCAGACTTGACTGTAAGTCATTGCAAGCAATCAGAAATGCTGGCCTGAGCTTAGTTCTGCATTTCCCTCTTAATGGTTGATGTTATGACTGGGGGAGGGTAGTCTGATCTTAGATCTGGAAGATCCTAGCCTACAGGGGACTTCTATCCAATCAGGCATCAACAGAGTGATCTGTATAGCCATGATTAATGTTAAACCCTATCCATGACCAACTACTAATCATTGTTTATGAAAACAGAATGAGCATAGACTATTGTGTGTGAAATAATGATGCAACGCTAAGCTCTGCCACTCTGAGACCCCTTTTATCTTTCTGTCACAAATCCTTTTAGAAGGCAGCCTTGCCCGGTGATACCCCTCATGCCCATCTTTGGTCTGGCTGCACTTAATCCCTCAGAAAAAGGACCAGAAATGGGTCACAGGCATGCTGCTGGTAAACAACAGAGTGCCACTGAGGACTATTGAAATGGGTCCACTTCTAGGCCTGGGCCTAACAGCTTAGACACAGAACACCATATGCTGTGCACTCAGCCTATTCTGCACAAGCAATTTCCATGCGATAATCACTAGGCTCCATCTATTTGAAGACACAGTGTGCTCATGCAGACATCTGTTTCACACTGTACTAAACACGAAGAAGAATAACACCTAGGCTACTCAATAACGGAGGTGTCACTGGCCGAAAAATATGTCACTAAAGTAGTAGACGCTACTGTTTGTTTGCATTACGTGACTGGCAAGACAGATGCAAAGACATCATCTGGTGGAAGAGGCCTCAAACTCGAGTCCTCATCAGCACAACACACTCTGCAAAGCTCCAATTACATTAATTGTTGGCACTAGTAAGGCATACTGTGTGTACGCAGCTAGCTATGCAAATCCGTTTGAATCTCAACGCGCTACGTCTCTTTCCTCTTCCTCTCTGTCACCACGTTGCCTGTCTTTCCTTCTCACAGTACTTGTTTGGTCTGACCCTGGGGAATGTAGAGGGAGACAGTAGAGGGGCCTAACCTTGAAACGTCTGGAGAATAGGGGGTCTTTGTGCTCACTGTATTCATTTGCAAATGAGTGCCGGGAACAATCAAACTTTACTACTCTGTGTCTGTCATTTTATGCCCCCGTCCCCACCCCACCTCTTCCTGTGCACCCCACTGGGAACCGTGAGTTTGTTCCTCAATCTGAACTGAGCGCTCTCTGCACCCTTATCTCTCCACCCCAAATGTTCCAGTGCTCGCTGCTAGCAAGCATGGAGGTAAACAAACAATAAGCCAGTCATATCCTTCACTCTAATCTTTTGACTCATTGGAAGTGTAACTATAGTGGGTCTCACTGGAACGCTGCTGTAATGAGTTCTACTGTGTTGTTTAACGATATTCTATTCTAAATAAATCACCAGGCGGTATGTCTATTGTTTATTCAGAACACTTGGGGCTATTTGCATGTATAACTGCTTTAGTAAGAGTACACAGATGTGTGTGATTGCTATTCAGATGTGTGTGATTGCTAGAACGTCGATAAAAGCTGAAGATAGGAGCAGAAAGTTTGTTTCAATCAGTTTCTGAAACTATTTTTAAAAGTCAATGTCCTCCAGTTAGCATGCTTGCAATGTCATGCCAAAAACATTTAACCAATCATTGAGAGAGAAAAAAATCCCTTTGTAATGACGTGGTTTGAAGTTACTTTTTGGGCATGACAATTAGAGCATGCCAACTGGGGACCATTGAGGTACATTAGATTTTGGTCAGAATTGACTAATATTAGCAGTTGGTGGCAGTGGCTAGTTTTAACCAAAGCTTGGATCGCAGTCGCTCCTTGTCCATAGACTGATTTGCTTTCAAGGTAAGGAAAAAATATAGAAATGTGTAATTTGGCTGAACTCTCCCTTTAAGTCAGTAATAACTGAATTTACTGATGATTAATCAACATGAAAAAAGTGAATTCTAAAATCAGACAGAACAGTCAGGGGCACTCAAATGGACATTTAAACCAAATCATCCTAGAAAGAAGAACCCCTCCAAAAACCCTATTTGAGAACTAATCTGTGGTTCCGCCATGGCACTTAAAAGCCTGTTCTGATCATGCCCATGGCATCAGGTGCTCTAATATAGGTTTTTACTGTTTTGTGGATTTCCCGTTTGGAACATTTCCCTGTAATCCTGCAGAACACAAGGTCAGTTGGTGTAACAGAAAGAAAAACCTTTTAAAAAAGGTTTATGATGTCATTTCAAGCCTCCTTCCAGCGTTCTCCACAGGAGGTCATGACATTCTGCGTGACCCTCAACACTGTCTCTTCCCTCCTCCTCCTTCTGATAGATAGAAAACCTCTCAGCAAACAACCCATAATTGGTTGCAATTGGCTATCTAGAAAATCACCACGTATCATGTCGCTTTTTACACGTACATGTTCAGACACGTAGAAAGTCTCAGGCAGAGTGCATTTTAATTACTGAATCCTTGAAAATCCTTTTAAGCTGAAAAGAATTCAACTCCTGAACCACTCAAATTAAACAGTAATTAATAAGTGTGACTCTGAATGGATATGTACATATACAGAGGAATGAAAACAGTATGTGTTACCATGGTTTCACAGAGTGAGAGTGAACACGGATGCATATACTGGCAAGGACATACAGCTAAACCATCCATTGTATACTTCCTGACTTACACACATACAAAATCAAAGTGCTACCCTCTTTTCCACATTCTTCAAAATCCTGTATTTTTAAAAAACTGTTATGCTATCTTCTAGCATCTAATTAGCACAATCTATGTTCGCCCGATTATCCGGATCCCTCAGTATGCACATTTCTTGTAAAACCATTTCCTGCAGTCAAATGACCTAATGGCCTCATGGGTGGAATGTTTCTTAATATTTTTTGAAAATTTCATAATGGAAAACATTACAAAAAAAACCATATGAACAATCTGGTGTTTCTATGTCAAACGGTTGTTATATTTTTCAGTATTCTGTGATGTATATAAAGTGTAATATTGGGATGCAAATTCAAAATTGAATAGATTTCAATTCTACATCTGACATGGTACAGGTGTCCTCTTTTTTTAAAGCCCATAACCATTTGTGTGAGGTGTATACTTTTGTTTCAGAGTAGATTTGTTTAAGACTACCAAGAAACACTCTGTGTGACCCTGATTTAGCCCACTGCAGTAAAAGGTTCTGTGTGACCCGGATTTAGCCCACTGCATTAAAAGGTTCTGTGTGACCCTGATTTAGCCCACTGCAGTAAAATGTTCTGTGTGACCCGGATTTAGCCCACTGCAGTAAAAGGTTCTGTGTGACCCGGATTTAGCCCACTGCAGTAAAAGGTTCTGTGTGACCCAGATTTAGCCCACTGCAGTAAAAGGTACTGTGTGACCCTGATTTAAAGCACTGCAGTAAAAGGTTCTGTGTGAACCTGATTTAGCCCACTGCAGTAAAATGTTCTGTGTGACCCTGATTTAGCCCACTGCAGTAAAATGTTCTGTGTGACCCTGATTTAGCCCACTACATTAAAAGGTTCTGTGTGACCCTGATTTAGCCCACTGCAGTAAAAGGTTCTGTGTGACCCTGATTTAGCCCACTGCAGTAAAAGGTTCTGTGTGACCCTGATTTATCCCACTGCAGTAAAAGGTTATGTGTGACCCTGATTTAGCCCACTACATTAAAATGTTCTGTGTGACCCTGATTTAGCCCACTACATTAAAAGGTTGTGTGTGACCCTGATTTAGCCCACTACATTAAAAGGTTCTGTGTGACCCTGATTTAGCCCACTACATTAAAAGGTTCTGTGTGACCCTGATTTAGCCCACTACATTAAAAGGTTGTGTGTGACCCTGATTTAGCCCACTGCAGTATAAGGTTCTGTGTGACCCGGATTTAGCCCACTGCAGTAAAAGGCTCTGTGTGACCCTGATTTTGCCCACTGCAGTAAAAGGTTAACCTATTAGTGAATGTCAGCTATTATCTGAGAGAGTCAATTAGCGATTAGCATACGGTATGTACACTGTGGAGCTTAGTATCTGGGCCTTGCTACAGCCCAGTAGAGCAGCGGTTTGTTCTGTACCTGCTCACCTACTCCAATAGATAATGCTAATCCTATGTAAAGGTTGACTCCTGATAGTAATTTAGGACTGTCATGTGCAATTTGCACTTAACTGAAGCAAGCAGAGACAGCATTAGCAGGCTAACTGAATATGTGCAATGCTTTCAATCATCTTGCGGCATAATACTTAAAAAAAAAAAACAATGTCAGAGAAGAAAATAAAAAGAGGTGTTGTGGGATATTTCCCATTTGCTTCTAAATAAAGACCGTCAAGCTCTCTGTGTTTCCTGAGTGTAATTCATTAGCAGAGTAATAGCATGTCTCAGTCCACTGGAGCCGCTCTACCAGCCAGTTTGGCCGAGCCTATGTTGCAGATTGTGGGTGGATCATTAATTCTGCTGATCCAGTAATATAATGAGTGTAACCTTGTGCTTCCCTTGAAACACCACTCTGCATCCCCACAGCATATTCATCTCAGGAGAGTCAACACAAAGAGAAAGTGGAGAGTTCAGGAGCAGACTGAACAACAAAACAAAACAACAAGGAAACAAGCTGACCGTTGAACTAAAGAGAAGAGCAGCAATTAGCCGACTTAAAAAAGCAGCTGAAGTGAGCACTGGCAGATAGGATTACTGACGCTGTGAAGGCTTCAGTCATAAATAAGACTGGGCAGCTTTACTTTGACATGTCACCCTCGAAACCAACTTTATCAAACGCGTTCATAACTTGGGAGTGTGCACAGATTGGAATGTGCTTCCTGTTTTTTGTCAAAGCGAGACCTAACCATATTCCCGTGTGATCGGCCGCAATTACCACGAGAACTAGCGGGAACACAGTCAAAACTGGAAGCAAATTTGAATCTGTCAAACTACCAATGCTAGCTAGATAAACTAAATGGTATTTGACTTTTCAGGTTGGAGAACAATACAAGTACAGCTAGATTTTAACCTATCATTTTCCAACTGCTTTTTTTTAATGCACATTTAAATAGTTTTTTGGAATGGAATGCAAATTAATTACTTAAAAATCATACAATGTGATTTTCTGGATTTTTGTTTTAGATTCCGTCTCTCACAGTTGAAGTGTACCTATGATAGAAATTACAGACCTCTACATGCTTTGTAAGTAGGAAAACCTTCAAAATCGGCTGTGTATCAAATACTTGTTCTCCCCACTGTATATGGACTAAATGTTTTTATGGATATATGGAATAAATGTTTTTATGAATATATGGTATAAATGTTTTTATGATTATATGGTATAAATGTTTTTATGGATATATGGTATAAATGTTTTTATGGATATATGGAATACATGTTTTATTTATATATGGAATAAATGTAATGGGACATGGACACAGATCTACTTCAGAACACTCCAAAGGTATGAAAACATTTGATAAAGTTTGTTTCCTTTAACATGTGATCAAAACAATTAATCAAGTGTATTTTAATACACTTGCTACCCACTCTCTCTAAACCTCACTGTAATGGTTTGATTGATCAGCAGCCATTACCCGGTAACGACTACCTAATCCAGAGGTTCTGTATTAATTATGGGGAGGTGTGTTCAGACTGAGGTTCTCCAAGGACAACTCTTTTAGTTGATGAGCTCTGATACTGATCCTGACAAACTCCCGCAGACGCTAAGCAACGGCCCTGTGTGTCCCGTACAGACATGTCAGTTAAGTAATTGACTCTAAAGACAATGCAACACAGCAGCGGTAGCTCATCTGCAGAGAACTGATGGAAATTAAGGGAACTGGAACTTACATTTATATAGGAAATGTTACAGTGTAATTTAATGCTTCAGGTTCTTACTAATGCGACAGATTTATTACGATTAATGGCAAAAAAAAATAATTGAGGGATTCTCAAGTCTAGTACTCAGTCTTTCTGTAATAAGAACCATCATATCAATTCATATCCATTAGATTAAGAATAGATTTTCACCTTTGTTAATTTAAGTGTCTGGCTAGATTCTCACAAACCTTACATAAATACGTCACACTCCCTTGGATAGACTATAAAACATCCTCATATATCTGACTTATGAACTGAAATTAATGGATGGTGTGTGTGTGTGTGTTTCTGATAGTGTGCATGTCTGTGTTTCTGATAGAGTGTATGAGTGTGTGTGTCTGTGTTTCTAAAGGAATTTGTGTGTGTGTGTGTGTGTGTGTGTGTGATGTGCATACATGCGTGTGTGCATGTGTACATTCGTGTGTGTGTGTGGCCTGAGGCATTCTGCTGTCGTGTAGGTAGAGTACTCGGTAGCAGAGGTAGCAGTGGTACGAAGTAAACGTCAAAGATCAAAGAAAATTGGTCTAGAAATCCCAGCTTGGTCTCTGTGACTGTCACAACCATCTGTTCGGCTCCTGAAACATATCTCAACTGGAGGACCACATCCCTGTTTTCAGACACCAACCGCTGACTAACCCCAAGTATCCCCCTCTCCCCTGTCTCAGAGACAACCGCAGAGGACCTGGCGGTACCTGAACTTCAAGTTAAAGGTGCAGTTCGAGGTGGAGTAGTTTGCGGTGGAGTGAGGTCACAGCATATGAAGAGGTGGCTGTGGCGTGGCATGTCATCTTTCAATGGAAGTAGATACACCTTGTGTCCTGTCCAAGGACAAAATGTTGGTGTTGCTGTTCAATGCATTTTCTTACCAAATGGAGAAATCAGCAGGAGTGTACCTGAGTGGGAGGCACACCAACAAAACACTGTAAAAATGTTTCCGTTCATGCTGTTACCAAGATGTTATCTTCCCCTACAGCTTCAAGCTATTGTGAGCCAAACTCCATTACACTGCTCAGAAAGACTGGTATTCACTCTACTAATAGGACACCAGCAGTAGAATGTATCCAAGTTAGAATGTATCTTTGTTGCCATGGTGAATTCCGAGGTGGCTTTGATGGCTTTGTTGGCACACTCGAGCACAGAGTATCTTCCTTCTTCCTCTCTCTTCCAGTTTTCTCCCCCAGTCTTGGTTCTCTCTCTACTGACTCTCTCCACACTGCTGTCCTGATGTCTTATTCTGTCTGTCAGTGAGATGATGGCTGTGGGCCTGCCGGTACGCTTGTGTTTATTTCCAAGTTCTCACGTACTGTGGAGTCCTGCTCTCAACCGGGGATGAAGAGTTAGAGGAATCTTAGTGTTGTGGCCCTGTGGGCTTCACTGGTAACGAGAGTAGACTCCACCTGTGTGTGTGGAATACTAATCTGGTCTCAGCTCTGTTACTGATGGAAGGTGTTCATTAATTGCACTAGTCACACAGTCAGGCAGGGAGAGGTGTGTGGGTGAGTGTTGTGGGTGTGTGTGTGTGCGTGTGTGTGTGTGTGTGAGCACCTGTTGTCCTATTGATAAACACACACCCAGACTGAGGAAGGGAGACAGAGGTGTGTGACCCTACAAGGACTGTGTAAGCCCTGTGGCAGTGTGTGAGAGAGAGAGAAATGAGTTAGTGTGTCTTCGTCTTCAATTACATCATAATCTAGGACAGAATAAACATGGCTGTAGATACACAGGGTCAGGGAAGTGTGTATTATCTCATGATACATAGACCTACACAGAGATCCAGCAGAGTTAGGTCAATACATTTAAATACCTGGACATTACCTGGAAATTACCTAGACATCACCTGGACATTACCTGGACATTACCTGGACAGTACCTGGACAGTACCTGGACATTACCTGGACAGTACCTGGACAGTACCTGGACATTAC
Organism: Coregonus lavaretus; assembly: GCF_964263955.1. Taxonomy (NCBI): domain Eukaryota; kingdom Metazoa; phylum Chordata; class Actinopteri; order Salmoniformes; family Salmonidae; genus Coregonus; species Coregonus lavaretus. The sequence goes on from NC_140024.1 coordinate 33,238,734, forward strand.
CTGGACAGTACCTGGACATTACCTGGACAGTACCTGGACATTACCTTGATATGGCATTTATTCATTGAAATTCAATACATTTAAATACCTGGACGTGGAATTTATACCACAAAATTCAATCTATTTCCTGAGTAGATTGATTTAGATGGAATCCTACATGACCTTGACATCCTAGGGTGTGCAAAATATTTTGTTCATCTAGCACCTCCTCGTTTCACTCTGTTACAAAACGTTTCTCCCTACTGATCTAGTTCCTTTGCATTTTTATTCTACTTGCTACAGGTCTATTATTTTGTCATGAGAGAGAGAGAGATGGGTAAGAGCCATGTCTTAGTGTGTTAAGGGAGGAAGGGTCACTCGTCTTGCATGCGTGAGGGTGGGAATGTATACAACAATTGTGTGTGATAGAGTGTGATCGAGATCTCCTTGTGTTGGGACAAGAGTCATCCTTTTGCGTAACAAGGTGAGAGCATTGTCCTTGAGATTAGAGATGGGTGAGTTTGGTCGTTCTCGTCAGAAAGAGGGAGAGAGGGAGAGAGAGAGACAGAGAGAGAGTAAGAGATGGAGGGAGGGAGAGAGTTAGAGATGGAGGGATGGAGAGAGTTAGAGATGGAGGGAGGGAGAGAGTTAGAGATGGAGGGAGGGAGAGAGTTAGAGATGGAGGGATGGAGAGAGTTAGAGATGGAGGGATGGAGAGAGTTAGAGATGGAGGGATGGAGAGAGTTAGAGATGGAGGGATGGAGAGAGTTAGAGATGGAGGGAGGGAGAGAGTTAGAGATGGAGGGATGGAGAGAGTTATTCCTTGCGTTAAGAGGGAGGTATGCAAGTCATGCTTTAAGTGTGTGTCTACATTCATGGAGAGGGTGAATTGTGTTTCATGTAGGGAGAGAGTGAGGGTGAGGGTGAGAGGAGAGATTGAGGGTGAAGGTGAGGGTGAGAGAAGAGAGTGAGGGCGAGGGTGAGAGGTGAGAGTGAGGGTGAGAGAAAGAGCGAGAGATAGCCACGGCTCTAATACGTATGGTGAGTTGTTTTCTATTGAGAGAGCGAGGGAAGAAAGTCGTCCCTGTGTGAGAGAAAATTAGATGTAAAGATGGGGTCTTTTGCCCTCCTCACAGGGCTGAGAGACATGTGTGCTTGGCTGCCAGGAGCTCCAGAGGAGGGCTGAGCTCATGCCTCCCTCTCTGTAGGTCACTGGGGAGGCAGTGGAAACATTGCTTCCGGCCTCTGGGCTCCTCCACTGGGAGACAAGACATGGGCTTCATCGACTGTGAAGTGACTCTGAAGTCCAGCCTTAAACACAACCCAAGCCAAGAGATTCGAATATACTGTTACAGTTTCATCCTAATAATAACAGAGTAACCAGGGTAACCAGGCACTGAGGAACCAACCCATGACAGGGCCATAATCATGCAATTCTGTTTTTCCCTCAGAACCTACAGTTTCAGATTCACTCTTACTCTCTCTCTCCTCACCCTCTGTCTGTCAATTCAATTCAATTCAAGGGGCTTTATTGACATGGGAAACATATGTTTACATTGCCAAAGCAAGTGAAATGGATGAAATAAACAATACAAAATTAACAGTAAATATTACACTCACACAAATTCCAAAACAATAAAGACATTTCAAATGTCATATTATGTCTATATACAGTGTTGTAACGATGTGCAAATAGTTAAGGACAAAAGGAAAAATAAATAAACATAAATATGGGTTGTATTTACAATGGTGTTTGTTCTTCACTGGTTGCCCTTTTCTTGTGGCAACAGGTCACAGATCTTGCTGCTGTGATGGCACACTGTGGTATTTCACCCAATAGATATGGGAGTTTACAGCGGGGAAAAAAAGTATTTAGTCAGCCACCAATTGTGCAAATTCTCCCACTTAAAAAGATGAGAGAGGCCTGTAATTTTCATCATAGGTACACGTCAACTATGACAGACAAAATGAGATTTTTTTTCTCCAGGAAATCACATTGTAGGATTTTTTATGAATTTATTAGCAAATTATGGTGGAAAATAAGTATTTGGTCAATAACAAACGTTTCTCAATACTTTGTTATATACCCTTTGTTGGCAATGACACAGGTCAAACGTTTTCTGTAAGTCTTCACAAGGTTTTCACACACTGTTGCTGGTATTTTGGCCCATTCCTCCATGCAGATCTCCTCTAGAGCAGTGATGTTTTGGGGCTGTCGCTGGGCAACACGGACTTTCAACTCCCTCCAAAGATTTTCTATGGGTTTGAGATCTGGAGACTGGCTAGGCCACTCCAGGACCTTGAAATGCTTCTTACTGCACTCCTTCATTGCCCGGGCGGTGTGTTTGGGATCATTGTCATGCTGAAAGACCCAGCCATGTTTCATCTTCAATGCCCTTGCTGATGGAAGGAGGTTTTCACTCAAAATCTCACGATACATAGCCCCATTCATTCTTTCCTTTACACGGATCAGTCGTCCTGGTCCCTTTGCAGAAAAACAGCCCCGAAGCATGATGTTTCCACCCCCATGCTTCACAGTAGGTATGGTGTTCTTTGGATGCAACTCAGCATTATTTGTCCTCCAAACACGACGAGTTGAGTTTTTACCCAAAAGTTATATTTTGGTGTCATCTGACCATATGACATTCTCCCAATCCTCTTCTGGATCATCCAAATGCACTCTAGCAAACTTCAGACGGGCCTGGACATGTACTGGCTTAAGCAGGGGGACACGTCTGGCACTGCAGGATTTGAGTCCCTGGCGGCGTAGTGTGTTACTGATGGTAGGCTTTGTTACTTTGGTCCCAGCTCTCTGCAGGTCATTCACTAGGTCCCCCCGTGTGGTTCTGGGATTTTTGCTCACCGTTCTTGTGATCATTTTGACCCCACGGGGTGAGATCTTGCGTGGAGCCCCAGATCGAGGGAGATTATCAGTGGTCTTGTATGTCTTCCATTTCCTAATAATTGCACCCACAGTTGATTTCTTCAAACCAAGCTGCTTACCTATTTCAGATTCAGTCTTCCCAGCCTGGTGCAGGTCTACAATTTTCTTTCTGGTGTCCTTTGACAGCTCTTTGGTCTTCGCCATAGTGGAGTTTGGAGTGTGACTGTTTGAGGTTGTGGATAGGTGTCTTTTATACTGATAACAGGTTCAAACAGGTGCCATTAATACAGGTAACGAGTGGAGGACAGAGGAGCCTCTTAAAGAAGAAGTTACAGGTCTGTGAGAGCCAGAAATCTTGCTTGTTTGTAGGTGACCAAATACTTATTTTCCACCATAATTTGCAAATAAATTCATTAAAAATCCTACAATGTGATTTTCTGGAGAAAAAAAATCTCAATTTGTCTGTCATAGTTGACGTGTACCTATGATGAAAATTACAGGCCTCTCTCATCTTTTTAAGTTGGAGAACTTGCACAATTGGTGGCTGACTAAATGCTTTTTTCCCCCACTGTATCTAAATGTGTTTTTTTTTTTCAAATTCTTTGTGGGTCTGTGTAATCTGAGGGAAATATGTGTCTCTGTCTCTCTCTGTCTTTCCTTATCCTCCCCTCTCTCCTTTAATCTCCCCTCTGTTCATCAGTCTCTGTCTCTCCTTCCTGCATCTCTCCAGTCTCTCTGGTCCTAGTCCTCTCAAATCAAATCAAATCGAATGTTAATTGCCACATGCGCCCTGAATACAACAGGTGTAGACATTACCATGAAATGCTTACTTACAGCCCTTAACCAACAATGCATTTATTTCTTAATAAAAAAGTAAAATAAAACAACAACAACAAAAAAGTGTTGAGAAAAAAAAGAGCAGAAGTAAAATAAAATAACAGTAGGGAGGCTATATATACAGGGGGGTACCGGTGCAGAGTCAATGTGCGAGGGCACCGGCTAGTTGAGGTAGTTGAGGTAATATGTACATGTGGGTAGAGTTAAAGTGACTATGCATAAATAATTAACAGAGTAGCAGCAGCGTAAAAATATTGTGTGGGGGTGTAACTAGTCCGGGTAGCCATGATTAGCTGTTCAGGAGTCTTATGGCTTGGGGGTAGAAGCTGTTGAGAAGCCTTTTGGACCTAGACTTGGCGCTCCGGTAACGCTTGCTGTGCGGTAGCAGAGACAACAGTCTATGACTAGGGTGGCTGGAGTCTTTGACAATTTTGAGGGCCTTCCTCTGACACCGCCTGGTATAGAGGTCCTGGATGGCAGAAAGCTTGGCTCCGGTGATGTACTGGGCCGTACACACTACCCTCAGTAGTGCCTTGCGTCGGAGGCCGAGCAGTTGCCATACCAGGCGGTGATGCAACCAGTCAGGATGCACTCGATGGTGCAGCTGTATAACTATTTGAGGATCTGAGGACCCATGCCAAATCTTTTCAGTCTCCTGAGGGGGAATAGGCTTTGTCATGCCCTCTTCATGACTGTCTTGGTGTGTTTGGACCATGATAGTTTGTTGGTGATGTGGACACCAAGGAACTTGAAGCTTTCAACCTGTTCCACTACAGCCCTGTCGATGAGAATGGGGGCATGCTCAGTCCTCCTTTTTTTCCTGTAGTCCACAATCATCTCATTTACATTTACATTTACGTCATTTAGCAGACGCTCTTAATGGCACAGGCAGGGAGCCCAGCCAACAGCGAGTTGCAGTAATCCAGACGGGAGATGACAAGTGCCTGGATTAGGATCTGTGCCGCTTCCTGTGTAAGGCAGGGTCGTACTCTCCGAATGTTGTAGAGCATGAACCTACAGGATCAGGTCACCGCCTTGATGTTAGAACGACAGGGTGTTGTCCAGGGTCACGCCAAGGCTCTTCGCACTCTGGGAGGAGGACACAACGGAGTTGTCAACCGTGATGGCGAGATCATGGAACGGGCAGTCCTTCCCCGGGAGGAAGAGCAGCTCCGTCTTGCCGAGGTTCAGCTTGAGGTGGTGATCCTTCATCCACACTGATATGTCTGCCAAACATGCAGAGATGCGATTCGCCAACTGGTTATCAGAAGGGGGAAAGGAGAAGATTAGTTGTGTGTCGTCTGCGTAGCAATGATAGGAGAGGACATGTGAGGATATGACAGAGCCAAGTGACTTGGTGTATAGCGAGAATAGGAGAGGGCCTAGAACTGAGCCCTGGGGTACACCAGTGGTGAGAGCACGTGGTGCGGAGACAGATTCTCGCCACGCCACTTGGTAGGAGCGACCGGTCAGGTAGGACGCAATCCAAGAGTGAGCTGCGCCGGAGATGCCCAGCTCGGAGAGGGTGGAGAGGAGGATCTGATGGTTCACAGTATCAAAGGCAGCAGACAGGTCTAGAAGGGGTGCGTGCTCAGTCCCCTCCTGTACTCCCGTGTTGAGGATCAGCTTGGCAGATGTGTTGTTACCTACCCTTACCACCTGGGGGCGGCCCGTCAGAAAGTCCAGGATCCAGTTACAGAGGGAGGTGTTTAGTCCCAGGATCCTTAGCTTAGTGATGAGCTTTGAGGGCACTATGGTGTTGAACGCTGAGCTGTAGTCAATGAAAAGCATTCTCACGTAGGTGTTCCTCTTGTCCAGGTGGGAAAGGGCAGTGTGGAGTGCAATAGAGATTGCATCATCTGTGGATCTGTTGGGGCGGTATTCAAATTGGAGTGGGTCTAGGGTTTCTGGGATAATGGTGTTGATGTGAGCCATGACCAGCCTTTCAAAGCACTTCATGGCTACAGACGTCAGTGCTACGGGTCGGTAGTCATTTAGGCAGGTTATCTTAGTGTTCTTGGGCACGGGGACTATGGTGGTCTGCTTGAAACATGTTGGTATTACAGACTCAGTCAGGGACATGTTGAAAATGTCAGTGAAGACACTTGCCAGTTGGTCAGCACATGCTCAGAGTACACGTCCAGCGGCCTTGTGAATGTTGACCTTCTTAAAAGTCTTACTCACATCGGCTACGGAGAGCGTGATCACATAGTCATCCGGAACAGCTGGTGCTCTCATGCATGCTTCAGTGTTGCTTGCCTCGAAGCGAGCATAGAAGTGGTTTAGCTCGTCTGGTAGGCTTGTGTCACTGGGCAGCTCGCGGATGTGCTTCCCTTTGTAGTCTGTAATAGTTTTCAAGCCCTGCCACATCCGACGAGCGTCAGAGCCGGTGTAGTACGATTCAATCTTAGTCCTGTATTGACTCTTTGCCTGTTTGATGGTTCGTCGGAGGGCATAGCGGGATTTCTTATAAGCGTCCGGGTTAGAGTCCCGCTCCTTGAAAGCGGCAGCTCTACCCTTTAGCTCAGTGCGGATGTTGCCTATAATCCATGGCTTCTGGTTGGGGTATGTACGTACGGTCACTGTGGAGACGACGTCATCGATGCACTTATTGATGAAGCCAGTGACTGATGTGGTGTACTCCTCAATGCTATCTGAAGAATCCCGGAACATGTTCCAGTCTGTGCTAGCAAAACAGTCCTGTAGCTTAGCATCTGCGTTTTCCTGCATCTCTCCAGTCTCTATGTTCCTAGTCCTCTCTGTCTCTCCTTCCTGGAACTCTCCAGTCTCTCTGGTCCTAATCCTCTCTGGCTCTCCTTCCTGCATCTCTCCAGTCTCTCTGGTCCTAGTCCTCGCTGTCTCTCCTTCCTGCATCTCTCCAGTCTCTCTGGTCCTAGTCCTCGCTGTCTCTCCTTCCTGCATCTCTCCAGTCTCTCTGGTCCTAGTCCTCTTTGTCTCTCCTTCCTACATCTCTCCAGTCTCTCTGATCCTAGTCCTCTCTGGCTCTCCTTCCTGCATCTCTCCAGTCTCTCTGGTCCTAGTCCTCTCTGTCTCTCCTTCCTACATCTCTCCAGTCTCTCTGGTCCTAGTTCTCTCTGGCTCTCCTTCCTGCATCTCTCCAGTCTCTCTGGTCCTAGTCCTCTCTGTCTCTCCTTCCTGCATCTCTCCAGTCTCTCTGGTCCTAGTTCTCTCTGGCTCTCCTTCCTGCATCTCTCCAGTCTCTCTGGTCCTAGTCCTCTCTGTCTCTCCTTCCTGCATCTCTCCAGTCTCTCTGGTCCTAGTCCTCTCTGGCTCTCCTTCCTGCATCTCTCCAGTCTCTCTGGTCCTAGTCCTCTCTGTCTCTGTTTTCTCTTCCTCTCTAACACAGCTGTCAGATTAGGCCGATGTTCTGCCAGGCACTCCGGGTCACCGCTGGATTAGAGTTCTAATCCCAGGTGCGACAGCCAGTTCATCAATTTATTCACTTTTCCCCTAATCCCTGACAGTAGCGGTATTACTGTGGCAGACGAGCAGACGACCGCAGGCTTGACAGGAGAAGAGGTCATTGGGGTCAGCAGCAAGGGGGAGGGGGAGAGACGATCACTCACACTCAGAGCCAGGAGAGACAGGAGTCTGGGATACTGAGAGCTAGCTGCTCTATGCATGGTGATGAATGAACTGAATGTGAAGAGACTGTTTGCCACCAGGGCTTATTGGTTAAGTACTGATGCAGTGGGTTATTTTGACCACTCTAATTGCGTAATGCAACCGTTTTTAATGACATTTATTACAGTTGGCAGACTTAAACTGCAGAATACAGTGAGTTTAGCAATGTCACGCTGAATTAAAAACACCCATCTCAAATGGACGCTTCTGATATCTTAGTGGTATTCAGATTGAGTGAATATATCAGGCAACGTATCGATCCACTTATGGGCACATACTGAGACTGTAAGCACACACTGCATAAAACGGATGTGGAAAAAAGGCCTGCGTTTAATCTATGCAATACCATTTTTATCTAATCTCAGTCAAAATTCTGCAGAGAAGACATTAAAACCATGCCCTTTGTCCTTTTATAATTTACATGTCCGTATAGTTTGAATAAAAATAAAAAAAGTAGAAATCCGTTACATACTGGAAGATTAAATTATTCATAGTGCCATTATTAATGGACCTATGATATTAGCATACCATCATTTACATTTTAGACATTTAGCAGACTCTCTTATCCAGAGTTACATACAGGAGCCACTACGGTTAAGTGCCTAGCTCAAGGGCACATCAACAGATTTTTCACCTAGTCGGCACGGAGATTTCAACCAGCAACCTTTCAGTTACTGGCCTGATGTTCTTAACCGCTAGGCTACCTGCCGCCGAGTTCAGGTGTTAAACCACACAGAGAGAAAGAGGAATCCCCTGGTCTTTTGTAGCGCTTCATAGTACGCTAGGTTGACATTTCTGATGAGGGAATTTAATATTTCATGACACCCCTCTGTTCAGGTCAGTCCATCAACACAGCTGTAGCCCACTGGATAATTCATTACAAATGTCGCAGGGTGGGGGGAAACGGACTCCCCGGCGACTTCCTCTGCCAAGACATGAAATCCTGATCCAACCGAATGTGGTTGGCATCACAAACATAGTAGACAATGTTTCTCCAACAACTGACAATGAAAAGAACAAGCATTCCTCACTGCACCTGGTTATACTTTTTATCGCGTGGGTTGAATTAAATCCAAGTGGGGTTCCCAACATTTGAATCCATTTCTTAAATGACTGTCAAATTCCCATTGTGTTTAAAAAAAATTTGGGGGGGGGGGGGGGGGGATAACTGAAACAGTGCAACCCAGGCTGAGCTGATGGAAGGTTTCTACTTAGGCTGAGTGAGGAGGTCACGCCCACAGAGGAAGCAGTTAGCCAAGGGTCTGACCAGGAATAACCTCCACAGCAGCACGGGAGTAACCTAGACTGATGATTCTTGTTAGGCATTGGACAGTACTATAACCTGACAAGGAGAAAACCCACATTCAGTGGAGGACGTGCCATGTCGAAAAACACAAAGGTCCAAATGGAAGCAACAATCAATTCTCATAATTTACTGTATTCCAGAGGAAAAGCAAGTCTAGTGCTCGCACCCAGTGAAATGAACTAAATTCCTCAGGACGCAGCACCCAGACAATGATGCCATAGGACAGTATAAACAGGCAGAGGGAGAGGCAGTCCTCCATTTCCTCATATTCAGGCGGCATACATTAAAGGCTGTTCCAAACAAAGTTACAAAGGATTCTTATTCAGTCATTGAGACGATTCAGATCAATGATGCCTAGTTGGAATGATCTCTCTTTGAATGGATACTACATTGTAGACCGAGAGCGGATTACACCGTGACATTCTGGGTTCCAGTTCCTACCTGTGCATGCGTTTTGCTCGTGCACTAATTTTTTCATGGGCCAAAAGTAAAGACGTATTTTAACGGTGTGTCACGGTTCAGACAGACGACCAGAGGACCACAATTGCGTCACACCAGAAAGTTTATTAAAACTTAAGGGAAAAGGGAAGTAGGGAGTGAATGAAGGCTCCAGGGGTAACAGGGATCCCGTCCAATGTGCTGGGTCTGTGCCCCCCCCAGTGGCAGCGATGCGTCCTATGAAGCCGGTGGTGGGTGGTCCAGAAGTCCTGGGGGGGGGAGACACAGACACAACAGGGCGGAATGAAACAAGGCAGCAGTACAGTTCAAGGGAAATCCAAAATACGTAGTAGCAAGGCAGAAGGCTGGTCAGAGTTACCGGGATTGAAGAGTAGTCAGGAGTCGTTATGGCAGAAGCAGGTCTGGATCTCCTGGGGCAGAAGAGTATCCAAAAATCAGGCAGGTCCGGGGTCACAAAACCAGGGTGAGCCAGAAGCGCGAGCAAACAGGTTCCGGGTGTGAGCTTTGCAGACGATCTGACACCGGAGAGCTGAAAGACAGGGCCTTAAATACTGGGAGAGGTAGTGGGTAATGCAGCGCAGCTGGCAGAGTAATTAGAGCAGAGCAGAGCAGGGACAGGTGGAGCTAGTTAGGCTGAGTAGAGAGAGTGGTGAGCAGAGTGGAAGAAAATTAAGGTGGTAACCCGGTGGAGTGAGAGGCTCATGACAGAACCCCCCCCCCAAGGGACGGCCCCAGAAGTCCCAAGAGCAACACCACGCCGGGCGGGAGGAGGGGAGCCGGAGGAGGGCTAGAACTCCTCCGAACGGTCCGAGTGAACGTCCTCATCCTCGGAGGAAGCCGGAGGGCCGTGGTCGGGAGATGGGACAGGTCCCGAGACAGGACCAGGCACAGGACAGGAAGCCGAGCGGGCAGGACGGTTAGGGACCCCTCTGGGGCGGCCCCTACGGATTGCAGGTTGATCAGGATGCCGTTGGTGGAAAGCGGTGATGAGAGTCCTATCCACAATCCGACTAGCTGGCACCCAGGTCCTTTCCTCAGGTCCATAGCCCTCCCAGTCAATGAGGTACTGGAGACCCCTACCCCTCCGTCTGGACCGAAGCAGGCGGCGGACGGTGTAAACCAGACCACCATCGACGAGCCGTGGAGGAGGAGGACAAGGCGCAGCAGGGACCAGCGGACTCTCATGGATGGGCTTAATCTTAGACACATGGAAAGTGGGGTGCACCCTCAGGGATTTAGGCAGTTGGAGCCGGACAGCAGTTGGGCTAATCACTCTTATGATAGGGAATGGGCCAATGAACCGAGGTGCCAGCTTCTGCGACTCCACCCTGAGTGGCAGGTTCTTCGATGACAACCACACCCTTTGACCAACATGGTAGGTGGGAGCAGGAATTCTCCGACGGTTGGCCCCGGTAGTGTAGCTGGCAACGGATCTGAGGAGTGTGGCTCGGGCTTGTGACCAGGTGCGGCGACATCGACGGGCAAAAGCAAGTGCAGATGGGCAAGTAACCTCCTCTTCCTGGCTGGCAAATAGAGGAGGCTGGTATCCATAAACACATTGGAAAGGGGACATACCGATGGCAGAGCAGGTCAGAGAATTGTGTGCGTACTCCACCCATGTCAATTGCTGCGACCAGGAGTGGGGGTTGCGTGAAGTCATGCATCGCAGTGCCTTCTCGAGCTCCTGATTAGCCCGCTCTGACTGCCCATTGGATTGGGGATGGAATCCGGAAGTCAGACTGACTGTGGCTCCCAGCAGGTGACAGAACTCCTTCCAAAAAGCGGAGGAGAATTGTGGACCACGGTCAGAAACTACATCCTTTGGCAGTCCGTGGATCCGGAAGACGTGTTCCAGGACCACCTGGGCGGTCTCCTTGGCGGTTGGGAGCTTGGGGAGGGGAATGAAGTGTGCCATCTTGCTGAAACGGTCAACTATGGTGAGAATGACGGTCATGCCACTTGAAGGGGGCAGCCCCGTGACAAAGTCAAGGGCGATGTGAGACCAGGGACGTCTGGGCACAGGCAGGGGCTGCAGCAATCCGGCTGGGGGCTGGCAGGACGACTTGTGTTGGTTGCAGATGGGGCAGGCTTGGACGAATTCCCGTACATCCTTTCTCAGAGAGGGCCACCAGAACCTCTGGGCGAGCAGGTTGTAAGTGCGGGTGGAGCCAGGGTGACAAGCTAGGCGGGAGTCATGTCCCCACTGAACGACCTGGGACCTCAGGTCTTCGGGGACAAAAAGGCGGTCAGCTGGGCAAGTGCTGGGACCTGGCTGGTTACGGAGAGCCTCCAGCACCTGTTCCTCAACAGCCCAGGTCAGAGCTGCAACGATGCAGGGACTTGGCAGAATCGACACAGGGTCCTTGGAGGGGGTGTCATCCTTCTGGAATTGACGGGAGAGGGCGTCTGGCTTGGTGTTGCGTGATCCAGGCCGGTATGACAGAGTGAAATTAAACCTGGTGAAGAACAGGGCCCAGCGGGACTGCCTGGAGTTCAACCGTTTGGCCGTGCGGATGTACTCCAAGTTCTTATGATCGGTCCAAACGAGAAATGGAATGGTGGACCCCTCCAGCCAGTGACGCCACTCCTCCAAGGCAAGCTTCACAGCCAGCAGCTCACGGTTCCCTATGTCGTAATTGCACTCAGAGGGGGACAACCGACGTGAGAAAAAGGCACAGGGATGGAGCTTCCTATCCTCCGCAGCCCACTGAGAAATCACAGCACCAACTCCCACATCCGAGGCGTCCACCTCCACAATGAATTGCCGGTCCACATCAGGCATCTGGAGGATGGGAGCGGAGGTGAACCTCACCTTGAGGGTACTGAAGGCTTTGTCGGCTGCTGGGGTCCAGGTGAAGGGTTGCTTGGTGCTGGTTAGAGCAGTGAGAGGGGCAGCAACGGTACTGTAGTTCCGGATAAACTTTCTATAGAAGTTAGCAAACCCCAGAAACTGTTGCAGCTTCTTTCTGTTCTCCGGAACTGGCCATGAAGTGACTGCTGATACTTTGGCAGGATCCATTTGGATACTTCCCTCTGCCACTATGTACCCCAGGAAGGCCACTGTCTTGACGTGAAACTCACATTTCTCTGCCTTGGCGTAGAGGGAATTCTCCAGAAGACGATGAAGGACTTGCTGGACATGGCGGGTGTGTTCAGACAGGTTTCTGGAGTAGATTAAGATGTCATCCAGGTAAACGAAGACAAACTTGTTTAACATGTCCCGCAGTACATCATTCACTAGAGCCTGGAACACAGCAGGAGCATTGGTGAGGCCAAAAGGCATAACCAGATACTCGTAGTGGCCTGTTGGTGTATTGAATGCGGTTTTCCATTCATCTCCCTCCCGGATCCGCACTAGGTGGTAAGCGTTTCTGAGATCCAACTTGGTAAAAACAGTGGCTCCCTGGAGCAACTCAAAAGCAGAGGTGAGCAGAGGCAGAGGGTAACGGTTTTTCACTGTGATGTCGTTGAGTCCCCTGTAGTCGATGCAGGGGCGAAGAGATCCGTCCTTCTTCCCCACAAAGAAGAAGCCAGCACCAGCAGGAGATGAAGATGAACGGATTAATCCTGCGGACAGAGAGCCATTGATGTAGTCCTCCATGGACTTTCTTTCAGGAGCAGACAACGAATAAAGACGACCCTTTGGAGGGGCTGTTCCAGGGAGGAGGTCGATGGCACAGTCGTACGGTCGGTGAGGGGGCAGAGATGTGGCTCTTGCTTTGTTAAACACCTCTCTGAGACCATGGTAGCATTCTGGGACATTGGAGAGGTCAGGAGCGGAGTTAGTAGGTACTGGCCGAGGGGGTAGTGCGGCAGCAAGCAGGCAGGTTCGGTGGCAGTCCTCTCCCCACTCCCTGATCACCCCGGTCACCCAGTCGAGCTGAGGGTTGTGCCGGCGGAGCCATGGGTAACCCAGGATGAGGGGTTGGCCTGGAGAGGGGAGCAGGTGAAACTGGATAGTTTCTTGATGGTTTCCGGACAGACCCATCGAGACCGGGGCCGTGACATGAGTGACCGATCCGAGTAAGTGTCCGTCCAGTGCCCGGGCAGGAATAGGAGGTGTCAAACGGAGGTTCTCCAGTCCCAGTTGGCGTGCCAGCTTGATGTCCATTATGTTGGCTTCGGCGCCAGAATCCACCAGAGCAGCCAGGGTGTGAGTTGAGTCAGAGAGGCGGAGGTGAACTTGCAGCAGGGGTTTGCGGTCGGAGGACTGGATGGTCATTGAACTCAACCGGACTCCCCCTATGCCCGGTGAGCTTCGGCCCTTTAAAGGGCAGGTTACCACACGATGTCCATCACCTCCACAATAGAGGCAGAGGTTTGAGGTGAAGCGGCGCTGGCGCTCTGCAGGAGTGAGAGAGGCTCGCCCAATCTCCATAGGCTCAGACTGATCAAGCTGACCTGGGTGAGTGGCAGTAGATGACAGGAGCCCAGTCGGATCTCTCCGAATACCGGTAGTAGGTGGACCTTGGCGCCCCCTCTCACGACGACGGGTCTGTATCCTTCTGTCGATCCTGACAGTCAGTGCGATGGCTTCATCAAGAGTGGAAGGCAGTTCATGGGAGACCAACTCGTCCTTGATATAGTCAGCCAAACTATGGAAGAACGCGTCCACCAACGATGGTGTGTTCCAAGAACTTCGTCTAGCCAGGGTTCGGAAGTCGATGGAATGGTCTGCGACTGTACGTCTGCCTTGTCGAATACTGAACAGTTCACGAGACGCCTCTGCGGTTGGTGAATCCAGGTCAAACACCTTCAGCATCTCCTCAGCAAACAGGTCGAAGGTTGCACATGCGGGGGTTTGACGTTCGAACTCTGCTGTTCCCCAGAGTCGAGCTCGGCCCGTCAGGTGAGTGATGGCATACCCAACTTTAGCCCCCTCCGTGGCGAAGGTCCTTGGCTGCAAGGAGAACTGAAGTCGGCAGCTAGTCAGGAATGGCCGGACCTGGGTTGAATCGCCGTTGAACCGCTCGGGGTTTCCAATCTTGGGTTCCGGAGCAGCGGCTGCAATGACCGGGGCAGGTAACTCGGGGGCAGGGCTGGTGGGCAGACTGGCTGGGGTAAGGTTGGTGAGGAGTTGAATGATCATGGCGAGTTGTTGTTGCTGCTGCTGGAACTGCTGCTCATGCTCATCGGTTTCCATGTCGGGGAAAGTGTGCGCTGAGTCCATAATGGTCAGATCGTACTGTCACGGTTCAGACAGACGACCAGAGGACCACAATTGCGTCACACCAGAAAGTTTATTAAAACTTAAGGGAAAAGGGAAGTAGGGAGTGAATGAAGGCTCCAGGGGTAACAGGGATCCCGTCCAATGTGCTGGGTCTGTGCCCCCCCCAGTGGCAGCGATGCGTCCTATGAAGCCGGTGGTGGGTGGTCCAGAAGTCCTGGGGGGGGGAGACACAGACACAACAGGGCGGAATGAAACAAGGCAGCAGTACAGTTCAAGGGAAATCCAAAATACGTAGTAGCAAGGCAGAAGGCTGGTCAGAGTTACCGGGATTGAAGAGTAGTCAGGAGTCGTTATGGCAGAAGCAGGTCTGGATCTCCTGGGGCAGAAGAGTATCCAAAAATCAGGCAGGTCCGGGGTCACAAAACCAGGGTGAGCCAGAAGCGCGAGCAAACAGGTTCCGGGTGTGAGCTTTGCAGACGATCTGACACCGGAGAGCTGAAAGACAGGGCCTTAAATACTGGGAGAGGTAGTGGGTAATGCAGCGCAGCTGGCAGAGTAATTAGAGCAGAGCAGAGCAGGGACAGGTGGAGCTAGTTAGGCTGAGTAGAGAGAGTGGTGAGCAGAGTGGAAGAAAATTAAGGTGGTAACCCGGTGGAGTGAGAGGCTCATGACACGGTGAACATGTATTACCTTTTAATGTGGTATGAACCAGTCATAATGTTTCCATCTGATTGTCAAACTAATCACTTTAAAATCAAATCAAATTGTATTTGTCACAGGCTTTGTAAACAACAGGTTTACAGTGAAATGCTGACTGACGGGTCCTTTTCAAACAACGCAGAGTTAAGAACAAAGAAATAGTCACACAAGGAATAAATATACAGTGAATAACCAATAAAAATAAAGAGTAAGAATAACATGGCTATATACAGGAAGTAGAAACTAACATGGCTATATACAGGAAGTAGAAACTAACATGGCTATATACAGGAAGTAGAAACTAACATGGCTATATACAGGGAGTAGAAAATAACATGGCTATATACAGGAAGTAGAAACTAACATGGCTATATACAGGAAGTAGAAACTAACATGGCTATATACAGGGAGTAGAAACTAACATGGCTATATACAGGAAGTAGAAACTAACATGGCTATATACAGGGAGTAGAAACTAACACAGTATTTTTATAACATTATTGGAATTACAGTGTGAACCGATTATGCTGTTTAGCTAATTGCAACATTAATATGCTCAGAGAAATATGGTCAGAGAAAAGATAGTTGTCACGCCCTGGCTTAGGGGACTCTTAAATGTTGAGCCAGGGTGTGGATTTTTCATTGTTTAGTTTTCTATGTTTTTCATTCTAGATCGTTTATATCTATGTTGGCCAGGGTGGTTCCCAATCAGAGACAGCTGTAGCTCGTTGTCTCTGATTGGGGACCATACTTAGGCAGCCTGTTTTCACTAGTCATTTGTGGGATCTTGTTCCGTTAAGGTTTGTGTTATTTAACCTAGGACTTCACGTTTCGTTTGTTTATTGTTTTGGTTTGTGTGTGTACACAATAAAGTATGTACGCTTATCACGCTGCGCCTTGGTCCGCTTCATCTATCGACGATCGTGACAATAGTTAAATACTGTATGAATGCAAATGGCAAGTGTTCATATGTTGTGTCATGGCGGTTGCCTTTTACAATCTCCCCTTTCCATAGTATTTTATTCTAATCTAGTTCTTCTGTTCAGGCAGAAGTTGCTCACCAGTTTTGATGGATGCTTTTGGCTTTAGTCCTGGCACAATGTGGACCCTTTTTCTTTGGTGCAATACATCTTTTAAGGTTTCCCTGTGTCGGCATTTCCTTGCAATTTCAATGATGTCTCCTCTCTCTTTCTCTCAATGATGTCTCCTCTCTCTTTCTCTCAATGATGCCACCTCTCTCATTCTCTAAATGATATCCCCTCTCTCTTTCTCTCAATGATGTCTCCTCTCTCAATGATGCCACCTCTCTCATTCTCTAAATGATATCCCCTCTCTCTTTCTCTCAATGATGTCTCCTCTCTCAATGATGTCCCCTCTCTCTATCTCTCAATGATGCCACCTCTCTCATTCTCTAAATGATATCCCCTCTCTCTTTCTCTCAATGATGTCTCCTCTCTCAATGATGTCCCCTCTCTCTATCTCTCAATGATGCCACCTCTCTCATTCTCTAAATGATATCCCCTCTCTCTTTCTCTCAATGATGTCTCCTCTCTCAATGATGTCCCCTCTCTCTATCTCTCAATGATGCCACCTCTCTCATTCTCTAAATGATATCCCCTCTCTCTTTCTCTCAATGATGTCTCCTCTCTCAATGATGTCCCCTCTCTCTATCTCTCAATGATGTCTCCACTCTCTTTCATTCAATGATGTCCCCTCTCTCTTTCATTCAATGATGTCTCCTCTCTCAATGATGTCCCCTCTCTCTATCTCTCAATGATGTCTCCACTCTCTTTCATTCAATGATATCCCCTCTCTCTATCTCTCAATGATGCCACCTCTCTCATTCTCTAAATGATATCCCCTCTCTCTTTCTCTCAATGATGTCTCCTCTCTCAATGATGCCACCTCTCTCATTCTCTAAATGATATCCCCTCTCTCTTTCTCTCAATGATGTCTCCTCTCTCAATGATGTCTCCTCTCTCTTTCATTCAATGATGTCCCCTCTCTCTATCTCTCAATGATGCCACCTCTCTCATTCTCTAAATGATATCCCCTCTCTCTTTCTCTCAATGATGTCTCCTCTCTCAATGATGTCCCCTCTCTCTATCTCTCAATGATGCCACCTCTCTCATTCTCTAAATGATATCCCCTCTCTCTTTCTCTCAATGATGTCTCCTCTCTCAATGATGCCACCTCTCTCATTCTCTAAATGATATCCCCTCTCTCTTTCTCTCAATGATGTCTCCTCTCTCAATGATGTCCCCTCTCTCTATCTCTCAATGATGCCACCTCTCTCATTCTCTAAATGATATCCCCTCTCTCTTTCTCTCAATGATGTCTCCTCTCTCAATGATGTCCCCTCTCTCTATCTCTCAATGATGCCACCACTCTCATTCTCTAAATGATATCCCCTCTCTCTTTCTCTCAATGATGTCTCCTCTCTCAATGATGTCCCCTCTCTCTATCTCTCAATGATGTCTCCACTCTCTTTCATTCAATGATGTCCCCTCTCTCTTTCATTCAATGATATCCCCTCTCTCTATCTCTCAATGATGCCACCTCTCTCATTCTCTAAATGATATCCCCTCTCTCTTTCTCTCAATGATGTCTCCTCTCTCAATGATGCCACCTCTCTCATTCTCTAAATGATATCCCCTCTCTCTTTCTCTCAATGATGTCTCCTCTCTCAATGATGTCTCCTCTCTCTTTCATTCAATGATGTCCCCTCTCTCTATCTCTCAATGATGCCACCTCTCTCATTCTCTAAATGATATCCCCTCTCTCTTTCTCTCAATGATGTCTCCTCTCTCAATGATGCCACCTCTCTCATTCTCTAAATGATATCCCCTCTCTCTTTCTCTCAATGATGTCTCCTCTCTCAATGATGCCACCTCTCTCATTCTCTAAATGATATCCCCTCTCTCTTTCTCTCAATGATGTCTCCTCTCTCAATGATGTCCCCTCTCTCTATCTCTCAATGATGCCACCTCTCTCATTCTCTAAATGATATCCCCTCTCTCTTTCTCTCAATGATGTCTCCTCTCTCAATGATGTCCCCTCTCTCTATCTCTCAATGATGTCCCCTCTCTCTTTCTCTCAATGTAGTCCCCTCTCTCTTTCTCTCAATGATGTCCCCTCTCTCTTTCTCTCAATGATGTCTCCTCTCTATCTCTCAATGATGTCCCCTCTCTCTTTCTCTCAATGATATCCCCTCTCTCTTTCTCTCAATGATGTCCCCTCTCTCTTTCTCTCAATGATATCCCCTCTCTCTTTCTCTCAACGATATCCCCTCTCTCTTTCTCTCAATGATGTATCCTCTATATTTCTCTCAATGATGTCTCCTCTCTATCTCTCAATGATGTCCCCTCTCTCTATCTCTTTCTCTGAGTTTTTGTTTGTGGAAAAATGTCATTTGAAATGTTTTGCTAAGGGGTTGATGGCTGAGACAACTGACAGAGTGATGAGCAAGGTGAACTCCGTGCTCTCCTGAAAGTTCATAAGACATGTACGGAGAGTCAACATCTTAGGGGGCTGAAAGATGTTTAAAAAAAGAACTATCTATCACAGGATTTTGAGTGGCTTATTAAAACGTGGTTCAAATGATGCAATGCTAGAAAATTAGACACACCAACCACACTGCTTTAGTGCGTTTTAGACATACAATCTTATCTTTGTATCTCATACAGCGCCTGACAGGGCGTGATTGGACAGAAGGAAATGACTCATGGGTGGTCTACGGTAATGAGGTAGACTCTATGTTGGGTCATTGTGGCGATGCTGCCCAAAACTCAACGATAATGAGACAGACTCAATGTTGTGTCATTGTGGCGATGCTGCCCAGCCCAGCACTCTGCGGTAACCCTATAAAAGTGTCTCTGAATCACATCGGATCTTCTTTTAGATGGACTGCTCTCTCTCTCTCTCTCTCTCGCTCTCTCTCTCTCTCGCTCTTCTCTCTCTCTCTCTCTGTCTCTCTCTCTCTCTCTCTCTCCTCTCTCTCTCTCTCTCTCTCTCTCTCTCTCTTCTCTCTCTCTCTCTCTCTCTCTCTCCCTCTCTTCTCTCCTCTCTCTCTCTCTCTCTCTCTCTCTCTCGCGCTCTCTCTCTCTCTCTCTCTCTCTCTCTCTCTCTCTCTCTCTCTCTCTCTCTCTCTCTCTCTCTCTCTCTCTCTCTCTCTCTCTCTCTCTCTCTAATACACACTAATGAAGGAGCGTCCTCATAAACCACAGTCCCAGGTCTGCTGTCAGTGACAAAGCAACATCCACCGCTGTCACAGCCTCTCATCAGTTACAGAGGATTTCTCTAGAAGAAGATTGTATGCTTGTGTGAAGGAAGGCCTATTTACAGAGCAGATGAAGCCATCTCAGAGCCGAACCCTATGACATCACAACTGCCTTGTTTTCTTCATTTCCCTCCTCATTAAGCAGGAGGTAGGTGCTTTATACGACCTGGAAAATAAACAAGTAGATGTTTTCTTTTTAGGTTCCTTTCAAGACAAGGCCAATTTTCTTGTGGATATTTTTAGAGTTCGGGTGAAATCA
>NC_140024.1:33263450-33325950 GCF_964263955.1 Coregonus lavaretus
ATTTTCAATGCCCTGGCTGAGGGAAGGAGGGTCTCACCCAAGATTTTACGGTACATGGCCCAGTCCGTCGTCCCTTTGATGCGGTGAAGTTGTCGTGTCCCCTTAGCAGAAAAACACCCCCAAAGCATAATGTTTCCACCTCCATGTTTGACAGTGGGAATGGTGTTCTTGGGGTCATAGGCAGCATTCCTCCTCCTTCAAACACGGCGAGTTGAGTTGATGCCAAAGACCTCGATTTTGGTCTCATCTGACCACAACACTTTCACCCAGTTCTCCTCTGAATCATTCAGATGTTCATTGGCAAACTTCAGACGGGCCTGTATATGTGCTTTCTTGAGCAGGGGGACCTTGTGGGCGCTGCAGGATTTCACGGCGTAGTGTGTTACCAACTGTTTTCTTGGTGACTATGGTCCCAGCTGCCTTGAGATCATTGACAAGATCCTCCCGTGTAGTTCTGGGATGATTCCTCACCGTTCTCATGATCATTGCAACTCCACGAGGTGAGATCTTGCATGGAGCCCCAGGCCGAGGGAGATTGACAGTTCTTTTGTGTTTCTTCCATTTGCGAATAATCGCACCAACTGTTGTCACCTTCTCACCAAGCTGCTTGGCGATGGTCTTGTAACCCATTCCAGCCTTGTGTAGGTCTACAATCTTGTCCCTGACATCCTTGGAGAGCTCTTTGGTCTTGTCCATGGTGGTGAGTTTGGAATCTGATTGATTGATTGCTTCTGTGGACAGGTGTCTTTTATACAGGTAACAAGCTGAGATTAGGAGACTCCCTTTAAGAGTGTGCTCCTAATCTCAGCTCGTTACCTGTATAAAATACACATGGGAACCAGAAATCTTTCTGATTGAGAGGGGGTCAAATACTTATTTCCCTCATTAAAATGCAAATCAATTTATAACATTTTTGACATGCGTTTTTCTGGATTTTTTTGTTGTTATTCTGTCTCTCACTGTTCAAATAAACCAACTATTAAAATTATAGACTGATCATGTCTTTGTCAGTGGGCAAACGTACAAAATCTGCAGGGGATCAGATACTTTTTCCCCCTCACTGTATGTAACTACCTGCATACCTCTTACATCTTACATCTCCCGTTCCATTGAGTTTCCTGGCTCCAATGACCTTAAAGGAGTTGGCTTCAGCGCCAGGGACAGTTCCACATAGCCGTCCGCATGCAGCAATGCAACAGACCACAATCTGATTTGTCTAGCGTTTTCTACAAGGTCATTTGTACAAAACACCTAATGACCTGTGAGATCAAGTTGTTACTTCCTGTGCTTGAGAGGGACCCTTAAGACGTTCTGACGCACCACAGCAGACCTGGACACATTACAGAGTAAGAGATGAAGAGTTTGCATGTCTAATGCATATGATTAACTTGGCTGGGATACAATCCGAGTCGCTGTCGACAAAAACGCCTTTTAAAGGCAACGTTCCCCTGGGATTGAATACAGCCCCTTCTCTTTGTCTCTAGCCAGTATTTTGACTGACCACTTTCTAACTCACTGTCTACTCCTGGAGTGAAACGGGTCCACAATACGCTTGGTCTGATTATACAGTGGGGAGAACAAGTATTTGATACACTGCCGATTTTGCAGGTTTTCCTACTTACAAAGCATGTAGAGGTCTGTAATTTTTATCATAGGTACACTTCAACTGTGAGAGACGGAATCTAAAACAAAAATCCAGAAAATCACATTGTATGATTTTTAAGTAATTAGTTTGCATTTTATTGCATGACATAAGTATTTGATCACCTACCAACCAGTAAGAATTCCGGCTCTCACAGACCTGTTAGTTTTTCTTTAAGAAGCCCTCCTGTTCTCCACTCATTACCTGTATTAACTGCACCTGTTTGAACTCGTTACCTGTATAAAAGACACCTGTCCACACACTCAATCAAACAGACTCCAACCTCTCCACAATGGCCAAGACCAGAGAGATGTGTAAGGACATCAGGGATAAAATTGTAGACCTGCACAAGGCTGGGATGGGCTACAGGACAATAGGCAAGCAGCTTGGTGAGAAGGCAACAACTGTTGGCGCAATTATTAGAAAATGGAAGAATTTCAAGATGACGGTCAATCACCCTCGGTCTGGGGCTCCATGCAAGATCTCACCTCGTGGGGCATCAATGATCATGAGGAAGGTGAGGGATCAGCCCAGAACTACACGGCAGGACCTGGTCAATGACCTGAAGAGAGCTGGGACCACAGTCTCAAAGAAAACCATTAGTAACACACTACGCCGTCATGGATTAAAATCCTGCAGCGCACGCAAGGTCAGTATTATTATATGGGCCAGCCACCTCAGACTAATGTTCAGTATTATTATATGGGCCAGCCACCTCAGACTAATGTTCAGTATTATTATATGGGCCAGCCACCTCAGACTAATATTCAGTATTATTATATGGGCCAGCCACCTCAGACTAATGTTCAGTATTATTATATGGGCCAGCCACCTCAGACTAATATTCAGTATTATTATATGGGCCAGCCACCTCAGACTAATGTTCAGTATTATTATATGGGCCAGCCACCTCAGACTAATGTTCAGTATTATTATATGGGCCAGCCACCTCAGACTAATGTTCAGTATTATTATATGGGCCAGCCACCTCAGACTAATGTTCAGTATTATTATATGGGCCAGCCACCTCAGACTAATATTCAGTATTATTATATGGGCCAGCCACCTCAGACTAATGTTCAGTATTATTATATGGGCCAGCCACCTCAGACTAATGTTCAGTATTATTATATGGGCCAGCCACCTCAGACTAATGTTCAGTATTATTATATGGGCCAGCCACCTCAGACTAATGTTCAGTATTATTATATGGGCCAGCCACCTCAGACTAATGTTCAGTATTATTAGAGAGTAGAGTATTACTTTATTCATCCCGACTTGGGAAATTGTTTTATCACAGCGTGCATCATCAATGACTTACAGTGACAGGACACGCAACAATGACCAACCCTTGATAAAAAAATAAAATAAATTTAAGACACATAAAGGTACATGCACCAGAGTATCCCTAAAATAATAGTGTGATTCAAGTACTGTTTTTCTATCCTGCTCTGGGGGAAAAACAAGCAACAACATTTTCCAATAGGAATACCTCATAAAACAGTTAATCAATTACACTCATTAAAAAGCCTAATGGTTATGGGTAAAAAATTACCATCTAATCTTCTCTATTATATGGGCCAGCCACCTCAGACTAATGTTTAGTATTGGGCAAGCCGCCTCAGAAAAATGTTCAGTATTAGCATGTGAATATGCATTGTGGTCCAATCTCTGGCACCAGCACATTTTTTATTTGAATAGATATCCTTACTATAAGATTGCCTGACTTTTTTCAACAAGACCAGGTTCCGTTTGAATTAGTAATGTCTGGAATTTATATCTCAGAGGAACTCAGGGTTATAACTGGCCCCTTTCCACTGTATGCATTTCACAATTAAATTACGAGCTGTCACGATCGTCAGGGAGAGACCAAGGCGCAGCGTTGAATGCGAACATTATATATTTATTTAGAATGATCACACGATCAAAACGATAACGTGACGTCTACAGTATAACACAAACCAAATCAGAACAAGAAACCACAAACACAAAGTGAAAGACAGACAGTTAAATATGGCTCCCAATCAGAGACAACCAGCTGACACTCGTTGCCTCTGATTGGGAGTCACTCAGGCCAACATAGATAGACAACGACTAGAACCTAAACAAAATAAACACCCTGGCTCAACATACGAGAGTCCCCAGAGCCAGGGCGTGACACGAGCGACTGACTGAATTGGCCGAATATTCCTTTTCATATAGGGAATACGTTAGAAATAACATTATAAAACATGATGCAATTTTCACTTTACTATTCAAGAAATCTACAGTGTAGTTTAGTTGTAATTATTCATATACTCTCAGTTATTCATGCCGTATATTCTCCAGAGCAGAATCCTCTCCCTCAACTCAAGCTGCCTCACCCTGTTTGTCTAAAAAAGACAACAACAACACATAAATACTTTATTTCCATATTTGCGAACTTCTAATTCCTCATCTGCAAATCTCCCATTGACCTGAATGTAGCACGGCGCAACTAAAGTTACCACCCTGCACATCTCCTTCTGCTCCAGAAAAGACTACGGCAGGCTGCGTTCTCTAGAATCCACTCTCTGTGACAGACCATTAACATGTTTGGTGGAGTAACAGAGTTGTCGTTTCTACTCCGGTGGATCCGCAGAAGGTTCAGTGACAGACCATTAACATGTTTGGTGGAGTAACAGAGTTGTCGTTTCTTCTCCGGTGGATCCTCAGAAGGTTCAGTGACAGACCATTAACATGTTTGGTGGAGTAACAGAGTTGTCGTTTCTACTCCCGTGGATCCTCAGAAGGTTCAGTGACAGACCATTAACATGTTTGGTGGAGTAACAGAGTTGTCGTTTCTACTCCAATTGATCCTCAGAAGGTTCAGTCATTACCCCCCTGAACTGATGACCTCAGAGAGGTCCAGCTATAGTCATCCTGCTCTGGCTCAAATGATCAAATCACATCATATCAAAATGTATTGGTTGCGTACACAGATTTGCAGATGTTATCGCAGGTGCAGCGAAATGATTGTGTTTCTATCTCCAACAGTACAGTAATGATTGTGTTTCTACCTCCAACAGTGCAGTAATGATTGTGTTTCTAGCTCCAACAGTACAGTAATGATTGTGTTTCTAGCTCCAACAGTGCAGTAATGATTGTGTTTCTAGCTCCAACAGTACAGTAATGATTGTGTTTCTAGCTCCAACAGTACAGTAATGATTGTGTTTCTAGCTCCAACAGTACAGTAATGATTGTGTTTCTAGCTCCAACAGTACAGTAATGATTGTGTTTCTAGCTCCAACAGTACAGTAATGATTGTGTTTCTAGCTCCAACAGTACAGTAATGATTGTGTTTCTAGCTCCAACAGTACAGTAATGATTGTGTTTCTAGCTCCAACAGTACAGTAATGACGGTGTTTCTAGCTCCAACAGTACAGTAATGATTGTGTTTCTAGCTCCAACAGTACAGTAATGATTGTGTTTCTAGCTCCAACAGTACAGTAATGATTGTGTTTCTAGCTCCAACAGTACAGTAATGATTGTGTTTCTAGCTCCAACAGTACAGTAATGATTGTGTTTCTAGCTCCAACAATACAATAATGATTGTGTTTCTAGCTCCAACAGTACAGTAATGATTGTGTTTCTAACTCCAACAGTACAGTAATGATTGTGTTTCTAACTCCAACAGTACAGTAATGATTGTGTTTCTAACTCCAACAGTGCAGTAATGATTGTGTTTCTAGCTCCAACAATGCAATAATGATTGTGTTTCTAACTCCAACAGTGCAGTAATGATTGTGTTTCTAGCTCCAACAGTACAGTAATGATTGTGTTTCTAGCTCCAACAGTACAGTAATGATTGTGTTTCTAGCTCCAACAGTACAGTAATGATTGTGTTTCTAGCTCCAACAGTGCAGTAATGATTGTGTTTCTAACTCCAACAGTGCAGTAATGATTGTGTTTCTAGCTCCAACAGTGCATTAATGATTGTGTTTCTAGCTCCAACAGTACAGTAATGATTGTGTTTCTAACTCCAACAGTGCAGTAATGAATGTGTTTCTAACTCCAACAGTGCAGTAATGATTGTGATTCTAGCTCCAAAAGTGCAGTAATGATTGTGTTTCTAGCTCCAACAGTACAGTAATGATTGTGTTTCTAACTCCAACAGTGCAGTAATGATTGTGTTTCTAACTCCAACAGTACAGTAATGATTGTGTTTATAACTCCAACAGTACAGTAATGATTGTGTTTCTAACTCCAACAGTACAGTAATGATTGTGTTCTAACTCCAACAGTACAGTAATACCTAACAATAATAACAAAAAAACAATACACACATAATCCAGAGAAATACAAATGATATGCCCAGAATACACATAAAGTGGGTGAAACAGTATGTAAACAGGATTAAAGTGACCATTGTTCAATGAATCTATGTACATAGGGCAGCAGTCTCTAAGGTGCACGGTAGAGTAGCGGGTGGCAGCCTATTAGAACAGTGACTAAGGTTCAGGGCAGGGTACTGGGAGGAGGCCAGTTAGTGGTGAATGTTTAACAGTCTGATGGCATGGAAATAGAAGCTGTTGTTCAGTCTCTCGGTCCCGGGGTGAACAGGCTGTGGCTCGGGGGCTGAGGTCCTTGATGATTTTCTTTGCCTTCCTGTGACACCGGGTGCTGTAGATGTCCTGGAGGTGCTGGCAGTGTGCCCCGGTGATCCGGTTGCGGACAGTGCAATTGCCGTACGTGGCGGTGATACAGCCCGACAGCATGCTCTCCATGGTGCATCTATAGAATTTCTTCAGCCTCCTGAGGTTTAAGAGGCGCTGTTGTGCCTTCTTCACCACACTGTCTGTGTGAAGGGATAATTTCAAGTTGTCAGTGATGTGCATGCTGAGGAACTTGAAGCTTTTCCCCCTCTCCACTGTGGCCCTGTTGATGTGGATGGGGGCGTGCTCTCTCTGCTGTCTCCTGTAGTCCACAATCAGCTCTTTCATTTTGTTGATGTTTAGGGAGAGGTAATTTTTTCCTGGCACCACTCCACCAGGTCTCTCACCTCCTCCCTGTAGGCTGTCTCATCGTTGTCAGGCCTACCACTGTTGTGTCTTCAGCAAACTTTATGATTGAGTTGGAGACGTGCGTGGCCACGGGTGAACAGGGAGTACAAGAGGGGGCTGAGCATGCACCTTGTTGGGCCCCCGTGTTGAGGATCAGCGTGGCAGAGGTGTTGTTGCCTACCTTCACCACTTGGGGTCGGCCCATCAGGAAGTCCAGGACCCAGTTACACAGGGCAGGGTTCAGACCCAGGGCCCTGAGCTTAGTGATGAGCTTGGAGGGCACTATGGTGTTGATGAATGAGCTGTAGTCGATAAACATAATTCTTACATACTTTAGTATTTCTCTTGTCCAGGTGGGATAGGGCAATGTGCAGTGCAATGGCGATTGCGTCGTCCGTGGATCATTTGGGGCGATATGCGAATTGTAGTGGGTCTAGGGTGTCGGGTAAAGTGGAGTAATATGGTCCTTAACTAGCCTCTAATGACAGAAGTGAGTGCTACGGGGCGATAGTCATTTAGTTCAATTACCTTCGCTTTCTTGGGTACAGGAACAATGGAGGACATCTTGAAGCAAGTGGGGACAACAGACTAGGATAGGGAGAGATTGAATATGTCCGTAAACACTCCAGCCATCTGGTTTGCACATGCTCTGAGGACGCGGCTAGGGATGCCGTCTGGGCCGGCAGCCTTGCGAGGGTTAACACGCTTAAATGACTTACTCATGTCAGCCACAGAGAACGAGAGCACACAGTCCTCGTGAGCGTCGGGGGCCCGCGTCAGCAGCTCAATGTTGTTTTCCTCGAAGCAGGCTAAGAAGGTGTATAGCTCGTCCGGGAGCGAGGCATAGGTGTCCTTTCCCGTGGCTGGCTTTCCCTTTATAATCTGTGACTGTCTGGAGTCTGAGTCGTTGAATTGCAACCTACTTTTTCTCTGTACTGTCGTTTTGCCTCTTTGATTTGCTTACAGAGGTCATAGCTGGTCTGTTTGTAAACATCTATGTTCCCAGTGACTTTGACATGGTTAAATGCGGTGGTTCAAGCTTTCAGTTTTGAGCGAATGCTGCCATCTATCCACGGTTTTTGTAATAGTCCCAGTGGGAACAACATCCTCTATGCACTTCCTGATGAACCCAGTCACCAAGTCAGTGTATAAGTCTATACTATTCTCAGAGGCGACCAAAAACATTTCCCAGTCCGCGTGATCAAAACAATCTTGAAGCATAGATTCTGATTGGTCAGATCAATGTTGAACGGTCCTTACCAAATGGGCTTCCTGTTTAAGTTTCTGCCTATAGGTGTGGAGGAGCAGAATGGAGGCGTGATCTGATTTGTCGAAGGTAGGGTGGGGGAGGGCCTGGCAAATTACCTGGCAAATTAGCCCTGCCTGTGTTAGAGAGAGGCAATTATTCCACAGTCCTGGAATGACTCAAACCCAGCAGCTCAGCGCCACCAACCACACGTGGAGCATGATTATTAGTAGTATTTTTTCTATTTTTTTTTAAAAATGTTGATTCTTCTTCATAAAGTGTTTATGAGATGGCCAGCAGAGAAAACATTATCCAGCATTAGACACCATTAGCCAGCATTAGACAGCATTAGCCAGCATTAGACAGCATTAGCCTGATGTCAATATTGGCTGAATGTCACCATGTCTGTCATTACCTCTTAATCTATTGGTGTGATTAGAAATTCATGGGTTGAGCTTGTTGGTTGTTATAAATTAATGGGTTGACTTTGTTGGTTGTTATAAATTAATGGGTTGACTTTGTTGGTTGTTATAAATTCATGGGTTGACTTTGTTGGCTGTTATAAATTCATGGGTTGACCTTGTTGGTTGTTATAAATTCATGGGTTGACCTTGTTGGTTGTTATAAATTAATGGGTTGACTTTGTTGGTTGTTATAAATTCATGGGTTGACTTTGTTGGCTGTTATAAATTCATGGGTTGACCTAGTTGGTTGTTATAAATTCATGGGTTGACTTTGTTGGTTGTTATAAATTCATGGGTTGACCTTGTTGATTGTTATAAATTCATGGGTTGACCTTGTTGGTTGTTATAAATTCATGGGTTGACCTTGTTTGCCAGTGCAAGTCCATTGGTTTATAATCCAAGCAAACTAGAAAATTGGTCATCACGATTATGGGTATCAAACGCTAATGATTGACAAGTAAGAGATTCCAAGTTATGCAAATGTAAATATTTTGACAAGGGAGACTACCTCACTATTCAGGGCTGGTGACATCTATACACAATGGCTACTGACTTTTATGGTCACTAGCCTGCTAGCTCATACAGTGGGGAGAACAAGTATTTGATACACTGCCGATTTTGCAGGTTTTCCTACTTACAAAGCATGTAAAGGTCTGTAATTTTTATCATAGGTACACTTCAACTGTGAGAGACGGAATCTAAAACAAAAATCCAGAAAATCACATTTTATGATTTTTTTTATAATTAATTTGCATTTTATTGCATGACATAAGTATTTGATACATCAGAAAAGCAGAACTTAATATTTGGTACAGAAACCTTTGTTTGCAATTACAGAGATCATACGTTTCCTGTAGGTCTTGACCAGGTTTGCACACACTGCAGCAGGGATTTTGGCCCACTCCTCCATACAGACCTTCTCCAGATCCTTCAGGTTTTGGGGCTGTCGCTGGGCAATGCAGCCTTTCAGCTCCCTCCAAAGATTTTGTATTGGGTTCAGGTCTGGAGACTGGCTAGGCCACTCCAGGACCTTGAGATGCTTCTTACGGAGCCACTCCTTAGTTGCCCTGGCTGTGTGTTTCGGGTCGTTGTCATGCTGGAAGACCCAGCCACGACCCATCTTCAATGCTCTTACTGAGGGAAGGAGGTCGTTGGCCAAGATCTCGCGATACATGGCCCCATCCATCCTCGCCTCAATACGGTGCAGTCGTCCTGTCCCCTTTGCAGAAAAGCATCCCCAAAGAATGATGTTTCCACCTCCATGCTTCACGGTTGGGATGTTGTTCTTGGGGTTGTACTCATCCTTCTTCTTCCTCCAAACACGGCGAGTGGAGTTTAGACCAAAAAGCTCTATTTTTGTCTCATCAGACCACATGACCTTCTCCCATTCCTCCTCTGGATCATCCAGATGGTCATTGGCAAACTTCAGACGGGCCTGGACATGCGCTGGCTTGAGCAGGGGGACCTTGCATGCGCTGCAGGATTTTAATCCATGACGGCGTAGTTTGTTACTAATGGTTTTCTTTGAGACTGTGGTCCCAGCTCTCTTCAGGTCATTGACCAGGTCCTGCCGTGTAGTTCTGGGCTGATCCCTCACCTTCCTCATGATCATTGATGCCCCACGAGGTGAGATCTTGCATGGAGCCCCAGACCGAGGGTGATTGACCGTCATCTTGAAATTCTTCCATTTTCTAATAATTGCGCCAACAGTTGTTGCCTTCTCACCAAGCTGCTTGCCTATTGTCCTGTAGCCCATCCCAGCCTTGTGCAGGTCTACAATTGTATCCCTGATGTCCTTACACAGCTCTCTGGTCTTGGCCATTGTGGAGAGGTTGGATTCTGTTTGATTGAGTGTGTGGACAGGTGTCTTTTATACAGGTAACGAGTTCAAACAGGTGCAGTTAATATAGGTAATGAGTGGAGAACAGTTTTTCTTTAAGAAGCCCTCCTAACAGGAGCCAGAATTCTTACTGGTTGGTAGGTGATCAAATACTTATGTTATGCAATAAAATGCAAATTAATTACTTAAAAATCATACAATGTGATTTTCTGGATTTTTTGTTTTAGATTCCGTCTCTCACTGTTGATGTGTACCTATGATAAAAAATTACAGAACTCTACATGCTTTGTAAGTAGTAAAACCTGCAAAATCGGCAGTGTATCAAATAATTGTTCTCCCCACTGTATCTTCTTAATTGTGTGTGTGTATCTGTGTGTTTGTGTGTGTGTATGTGTGTGTGTGTGTGTTTCAAATTTTAATGTCACCTGCACAAGTACAGTGAGATGTTTGTGTGCGTGAAATCGCGTGTGTATGTGTGTGTGTGTGTGTGTGTGTGTGTGTGTGTGTGTGTGTGTGTGTGGGTGTGTGTGTGTGTGTGTGTGTGTGTGTGTTGGCGGGTCAGGTACGGACACAGACTATTTGCGTTCTGCTACTTCCTGGTGTGGCGTGACATCCCTGACCTTTCAGTGACCCCCGACTGAGTCGGCCATAAAGTAGAGGCATCCAGTCCGACTGTAAAAGCCCAGAAGGAGCCTGGGAATTTATGGACCCTGGCGGTTCATTGGGTAACGACTCAGACAGACAAGGTTATATGATCTCCAAGAACAAAATTGTGTTTTTCAAAGGAAGGGGGTGTGGAGAAGTTCAATTAAGGATTATAAACAGTGGGAAATATCAGTCTGTTATGTCATCCCCTGGTTGGGAGTATGCCCCCATCACTGTCATGTCTTCATTCACCTCTCTCCTTCTCTTTCTACTCTCTCCCTTTATCAGGCTCTCCTCTCCTCCCCACCCTCTCCGTCTCACCTCTCCCCATCTCTCTCACTATATCACACTCTCCTTGATGATCTGCATCCCTCCCCTCTCACTCTCCCCTCTCTCCCACTTTCCATATTTCTCCCTCTCCCTCTGTCTCATCTCTCTCCCTCTTTCTCCCTCTCTCTCCTCTCTCTCCCTCTCTCTCCTCTCTCTCCCTCTTTTTCCCTCTATCTCCTCTCTCTCTAAACCCAGTGGGCTGGTCTCTCCTCTCTCTTTAAATCCAGTGGGCTGGTCTCTCCTCTCTCTGTAATCCCAGGGTGCTGGTCTCTTAGTCTGTAGTGCTGGGGGATCAGACTCAGGCTCAGAGTGATGGCCTAATTGAAGGATGATGTTCTCTGTTAAACACCACTTCATTATGCCTGGCCTCCAGAGCAGCAGTCATTGGCCTGTTACTCCACTGCTCCCCAAAGCTCCATCACACATCCATCTGAGAGAGACAGGAGGTAGAGTGGGTTAGAGCGAGAAATATAGTGCGAGAGATTAAGAGAAAAATAGTTGCTGTTATGTGGGCAGCTTGTCTCTCCCTTTTCTGTTTCCCTTCCTCCTTGTTTTGTCCCCTCTTTTTCTGTTGTATGTGTGTTTGTCCCCTTTATGTGGGTGTGTCTGGAGTGGAGCAGGGGGCGTGCTCAGGATCTGCCTCTCCTGTGCAGCTGCGGGTTGTTTCCAGTGATTCCTGCCTACGCAGCTGCATCCTATTCTCTCATCAACCTGCACTACTTATTCCTGGGCATGGCTCTCCACCGGCGCCAGATCGTTGTTCTTACCAGAGCGGTAACTTGGCTCACCAGTAAAGTCATTTTGTCTTTGTCTTCAGCCTGGCTCTCCACTCTCCTTAACCTGTCGTTTGTTTTGTCTTCAGTTCAGACATACCTCCCAACCTGCCTGCCTTCCTGCCTGTCGGTCTGCCTGCCTGCCTGCCTGCCTGCCTGCCTGCCTCAGCCTCTCCTTCCTCCGGAGCCGACTAGCCCACTCTGTTCCTTTACTTCAGTTGTTTTGGACTAAGACAATTTGAACTTTTATTAAAATATTTTTGTTTCTTCCACTCCCTTTGTCGTGTTGGTTTCTCTGAGTGCTGGGTTGAACCATAGCCATAAAAGTTGCAGTGAGAGAGAGAGGTGGAAGGTCAGAGAAAGAGAGAAATGGGGAGGGGAGGAAGAGAGTTGTAGAGAGAGAGATGTGGGGGGCCAGAGAAAGAGAGACATGGGGAGAGGAGGAAGATCTATCCGTAGAGATAGCCTGCAGAGCTCTATCATACTATCCAGGTCTGTGCCCAAACAGTTTGAGCTTCTACTTCTAAAAATCCACCTTTCCAGAAATAAGTCTCTCACTGTTGCCGCTTGCTACAGACCCCCCTCAGCCCCCAGCTGTGCCCTGGACACCATATGTGAATTGATTGCCCCCCATTTATCCTCAGAGTTCGTACTGCTTGGTGACCTAAATTGGGATATGCTTAACACCCCGGCCATCCTACAATCCAAACTAGATGCCCTCAATCTCACACAAATTATCAACGAACCTACCAGGTACAACCCTAAATCTGTAAACATGGGTACCCTCATAGATATCATCCTGACTAACTTACCCTCTAAATACACCTCCGCTGTCTTCAACCAGGATCTCAGCGATCACTGCCTTATTGCCTGCGTCCGTAACGGGTCCACGGTCAAACGACCACCCCTCATCACTGTCAAACGCACCCTAAAACACTTTAGCGAGCAGGCCTTCCTAATTGACCTGGCCCAGGTATCCTGGATGGATATAGATCTCATTCCGTCAGTAGAGGATGCCTGGTTGTTCTTTAAAAGTAATTTCCTCTCAATCTTAAATAAACATGCCCCATTCAAAAAATACAGAACTAAGAACAGATATAGCCCCTGGTTCTCCTCAGACTTGACTGCCCTTGACCAGCACAAAAACATCCTGTGGCGTACTGCATTAGCATCAAATAGCCCCCCCGATATGAAACTTTTCAGGGAAGTTAGGAGCCAATATACACAAGCAGTCAGGAAAGCAAAGGCTAACTTTTTCTAACAGAAATTTGCATCCTGTAGCACTAACTCCAAAAAGTTTTGGGACACTGTAAAGTCCATGGAGAATAAGAGCACTTCCTCCCAGCTGCCCACGGCACTGAGGCTAGGAAACACTATCACCACCGATAAATCTACAATAATTGAGAATTTCAACAAGCATTTTGCTACGGCTGGCCATGCTTTCCACCTGGCTACCACTACCCCGGCCACCAACTCTGCACCCTCCGCTGCAACTTGCCCATGCCCCCCCGCTTCTCCTTCACACAAATTCAGACAGCTGATGTTCTGAAAGAGCTGCAAAATCTGGACCCCTACAAATCAGCTGGGCTAGACAATCTGGACCCTTTCTTTCTAAAACTAGCCGCCGAAATTGTCGCAACCCCTATTACTAGCCTGTTCAACCTCTCTTTCGTAACGTCTGATATCCCCAGAGATTGGAAAGCTGCCGCGGTCATCCCCCTCTTCAAAGGGGGTGACACTCTAGATCCAAACTGTTACAGACCTATATCCATCCTGCCCTGCCTTTCGAAAGTATTTGAAAGCCAAGTTAACAAACAGATCACCGACCATTTCGAATCCCACCGTACCTTCTCCGCTATGCAATCCGGTTTCCGAGCTGGTCATGGGTGCACTTCAGACACGCTCAAGGTCCTAAACGATATTATAACCGCGACCGATAATAGACAGTACTGTGCAGCCGTCTTCATCGACCTGGCCAAGGCTTTCGACTCTGTCAACCACTGCATTCTTATTGGCAGACTAAATAGCCTTGGTTTCTCTAATGACTGCCTCGCCTGGTTCACCAACTACTTCTCAGATAGAGTTCAATGTGTCAAATCGGAGGGCCTGATGTCTGGATCTATGGCAGTCTCTATGGGGGTGCCACAGGGTTCAATTCTTGGGCAGACTATTTTCTCCGTGTATATCAATGATGTCTCTCTTGCTGCTGGTGACTCTCAGATTCACCTCTACGCAGACGACACCATTTTGTATACATCTGGCCCTTCATTGGACACTGTGTTAACAAACCTCCAAACGAGCTTCAATGCCATACAACACTCCTTCAGTAGCCTCCAACTGCTCTTAAAGACTAGTAAAACTAAATGCATGCTCTTCAATTGAACGCTGCTGGCACCCGCCCACCCGACTAGAATCACCACTCTCGACGGGTCTGACCTAGAGTATGTGGACAACTACAAATACCTAGGTGTCTGGTTAGACTGTAAACTCTCCTTCCAGACTCACATTAAGAATCTCCAATCCAAAGTTAAATCTAGAATCGGCTTCCTATTTCGCAACAAAGCCTCCTTCACTCATGCTGCCAAACATGCCCTCGTAAAACTGACTATCCTACCGATCCTTGACTTCGGCGATGTCATTTACAAAATAGCCTCCAAAACTCTACTCAGAAAATTGGATGTAGTCTATCACAGTGCCATCCGTTTTGTCTCCAAAGCCCCATACACTACCCACCACTGTGACCTGTACGCTCTTGTTGGCTGGTCCTCACTACATGTTCGTCGTCAAACCCACTGGCTCCAGCCCATCTATAAATCACTGCTAGACAAATCCCCGCCTAATCTTAGCTCATTGGTCACCATAGCAGCACCCACCCGTAGTCTGCGCTCCAGCAGGTATATCTCACTGGTCATTCCCAAAGCCAACACCTCCTTTGGCCGCCATTCCTTCCAGTTCTCTGCTGCCAATGACTGGAACGAATTGCAAAAATCTCTGAAGCTGGAGACTGGTTAAATAAAGGTGAAATAAAAAATAAAAATAAATTAAAGGAAGAGAGTTGTAGAGAGAGGTGGGGGGCCAGAGAAAGAAAGACATGGGGAGGGAGGAAAAGAGTTGTAGAGAGAGAGAGGTGGGGGGTCAGAGAAAGAGAGGTGGGGAGGGAGGAAGAGAGTTGTAGAGAGAGAGAGAGGTGGGGGGCCAGAGAGAGAGAGGTGGGGAGGGAGGAAGAGAGTTGTAGAGAGAGGTGAAAGGGTGAATCATGGTCTCGCAAAGAAGGTCTAAGCAATTTGTGGAAAAATCACCCTGATTAACTCTTTAGTATTATCCCAGTTTACCTATTTGCTTATGGTCTTGCCTACGCCTAGCGAACAGTTTTTTAAATTATATGAGAAAAAAATATTCCATTTTATTTGGAACGGCAAGCCAGGCTAAATTAAACGGGCCTATTTATATAATGAATATGAATTCGGAGGACAGAAATTATTAAATATTAAAACATTAGACCTATCACTAAAAGCTTCAGTAATACAAAAGTTATACTTAAATCCGAACTGGTTCTCTAGCAAATTAGTAAGATTGTCTCACCCAATGTTCAAGAATGGCCTTTTTCCCTTTATTCAGATTACAACCACTCACTTTCAGTTATTTGAAAAGGAACTAATCTCCCAAATATCACTATTTCTAAAACAAGCCATAGAAAGTTGGTTGCAATTTGTCCTCTGTAGCTCAATTGGTAGAGCATGGCGCTTGTAACGCCAGGGTAGTGGGTTCGATCCCCGGGACCACCCATACGTAAAAAAAAAATGTACGCACACATGACTGTAAGTCGCTTTGGATAAAAGCGTCTGCTAAATGGCATATTATTATATTATTATTTATTATAATTTCAATTTAATCCTCCAGAAACGACAGAACAAATAATGCAACAAATATTGTGGTTAAAATCAAATATACTAATTGACAAAAAAATGATATCATCAGTAGGACTGGTGGAGTTATGTCGCACATGCAGTTAACAAAAACATATGGAAATGTCTGCTCTACCCAAAATTACAACCAAATAATTGCAGCCTCACCGCAAAAATGGAAGAGGAAAGTGGAAGGGGGAGCAAGTAAGGAACTTGTCTGTCGGCCTTGCATTAAAGAACATAATTGGTTAAGGAAAACTGTGATAAATAAAAAAGTATATCAGTTTCATTTAAGGACCAAAGGATTGACAGCCGTCCTATATAGATTGCAAAATAGTTGGGAAGAGATTTTTGACGTACCGATCCCATGGCATAGTGTTTATGAACTGATACGCAAAACGACACCGGATTCAAAACTTAGAATCTTTCAATTTAAATTATTATATAAAATTCTTGCTACCAATAGAATGTTATTTATATGGGGGATACAATCTTCCCACCTCTGCAGATTTTGCTGCGAAGAGACAGAATCATTAGATCATTTGTTTTGGACTGTCCATTTGTAGCTTGTTTTTGGCACAGGTCCAGGAATGGCTAAAGGATTGCAATATTTACCTGGAGCTAACCTTGCAGATAGCATTACTGGGTGATCTGAAAAGTCATATTCAATCGATCAATAATATAATAATACCTTTAGCAAAAATGTTTATTTTCAATTCACAATCTGTAGAAACAATGAGAATAGAAAGGTTCAGAACTTTTGTAAGACATCACAGTACAGTTGAAATATATATGGCAAATAGAAATCCTAAATGGATGGTGTTAAGAGATAGATGGGAGGTGTTGAATGGAATTGAAGGATGGGACTAAAAACAACTAACAACAAATAATAACAAGGTAACTAATAATGTAAGCATACTGTGTCCATCATAAGTATATAGGTTGTAGGTTGGGAGCTTTTGTGAAAGAGCACAGTTAGAAAGATATGGCATATAGAAGCAAACCGGATGGACATCATGAAAATGATCAGAGAGGTTGAGAGTAGAAGAAGTTCAGGAGAAAAAACAAACAAAATATAATTATTGTAAAATTGACTGTGTCCATAAAATGTAGATAGTAAGTATAAGCTGGAAGTAGAGGCCTAAGTGTTGTTGTTCACTAGTTTACTCCAAGTAGGGAAAGGGTGGTGGGGTTGGAAAGTAATAAAGGGGAATATATATATATATATATATATATATATATATATATATATATATATATATATATATATATATATATATATATATATTTTTTTTTTTACACATTTCTTTTTAAAAAGATAAACAAATTACAATAAAAAAAGGTCTAACCAATCATTTAGGAAGAGCACAATGGTAGGACACTTTTTAGGATTTCTCATCGATTGTTATAGTAACAGTCGGCGTGTAACATCTTGTGTAATTGTGTCAGATGCTCGATTAAGTTCTGGGGGAGACGTGTTAGAAAAGATAATAGAACAAGCAGCGAAAGCAGGGCGGCAGCTCCGCCCCCCTCTCTTCGCACGTTATGGGCAAGCCTTTGTGCCAAATTACCCCCTGCCCTTCCGATATTCGAAAGATGTGAACACCTGCAAAACCGTGACTTGACCAAATGATCAGTGAGGAAAAATCAGAGCATCGGAAAATGAAGTTCCTCATTAGTCATCGTATTCCACATTCTGTTGAGAGATGCTACGATACCAGTTATGTTATGTGCCTGTCTGTCTGTCTGTCTGTCTGTCTGTCTGTCTGTCTGTCTGTCTGTCTGTCTGTCTGTCTGTCTGTCTGTCTGTCTGTCCATGAGAGATTTGTAGAGGCAAGGAACTGTGAGAGATTCCCTTTCTCCCTTTCTCTCCTCAACACTATCTAACCAGCAAGAGGTGTTTGGTTTGATGCAGGGGAAACGTTTGATTGATGTTGACAGAGGGATTTTTCCTCAGTGTGTAGCTTTACATGAAGTGAGCTGTCTCTACTCTGAAGGGTATCAAGCCAACCTTTTAAAGGAGGAGAGAAATGTACTTTTATAACAGACAGTGTGTGACAGTGGACATGACAGCTCTTCTCTCTCCCTCTCTCTCTCTCTTTCCCCGCTCTCTCTTTCTGATAAACTGAAAGAGAATGAAAAGTGAAATGCCCTCTGAGACGTCCCTCAGTTCAGATGGCTCATATGGCCAAAGCTGTCAGACAGCTTTGAAGAAGACAATTAGACATGGGGGAGGAAGGAAAACAGTCTATGACACATCCACTATAAAAGCCGCAGTCTGAACGAGTGGGCCACAACAAAGCACAACTAGCACTCTATGACCTGTTCCACATGCAAAGTGGATTACTGGGTTTGATTGACAGGGTCTTACATCACCCTCTGGATAATGTGTTACTGTAGGCTAAACTGGCACACATATCTTTATCAGCCAATGTAGCCAACACACCCCACCAGAGAGAAGCGTATCATGCCCTGTTTTAACCCTCAAGAGAGGACCGTATCATGCCCTGTTTTCACCCCTCCAGAGAGGACTTATCAGGCCCCGTTTTCACCCCTCCAGAGAGGACTTATCAGGCCCTGTTTTCAACCCTCCAGAGAGGGCTTATCAGGCCCTGTTTTCACCCCTCCAGAGAGGGTGTATCAGGCCCTGTTTTCAACCCTCCAGAGAGGACCGTATCAGGCCCTGATTTCCTCATTTGGAGTTTAATTCAAGGACAAGTGTTACCAGTGCACTTCAGACACAGGGTTTGTTATTATCTACCAAGCAAACCCAGAGGGCTCCCCCTGCAAGTCTAGAGACAGCCTAGCGTCTACAACACACCAACAGAGTCACGTTTAAACACGAAGAGCAGATACCCCCTTAGCAACACAACTACTCAGGCCATTAAATGTGTTGAAAGGCATCAACTTTGGTGTTTAAGCTAGAGATACCTTTTTTTTTGTTGCATTGGCTGCATCTCAATCCACCGCATTCGCTGAGGTCGGCCTTCCACATCTACGGTGGAAGGTGGCAGAGCTACAGCAGTATTTGTCAGACCAGTAGACACCCGGAAAATTGGTCTTCTCACGAAAACGTCTGTAGCGTTTGGGCTACACATTAATAAGACCCCTCTATGGAAAGCTAGAGGGATCATATTATGTTTTGCTCTAGGACACCCACAAGCCTCACAGGATGTGTCTGTAGGTAGCCCGGTACCAGTTTAAAAAATGAATGGAAGTATATATGGAGGTAGTTTAGTGTCTATATAAAGGGGATTAATTATAGGTAAAACATTTTTTTTTTTCTCGTGATCTTTCATATCTCTCAGATATAGACAGACACTTCAAAACAAACTTCCTTTTGATAAATGTTATGACTATCTGTTTTTCCATGTTTGAATCTGTTATTTAATGCGTCTCAATGGGCTAATAGCAGTAAGGCCAAAATGTAATGTTTCAGCAAATATTTTTAAAATATTGTCTTTTACCTAAAGGGATTCTAAATCAAATAGCTATATGATCCTTGGTATGACCATCTTAAAACAATTCCATATGTTAGCTTAGTAGAACCCCCCCCCCCCGCGGGTTTATGCTCCACCCTTGTACTTGATTAGGAAGGAACTCCCCTCACCTGGTTGTTTAGGTCTTAGGTCTTAATTGAAAGAAAAAAAGAAAAAACCCCAGACACCCAGACACCCAGACACCCAGACACCCAGACACCCAGACACCCAGACACCTAGCCCTCCGTGGAATGAGTCTGACACCCCTGCTCTAGAGGGATTCATTTCTATCGCTGTCTGTAACGCTTCAGTGATACAGGTTTAATTGTTTTCGGGCGACATGAACCAGGTTGTCAGCAGCAGACATGTTGACAGTCTTAGGGTGAAGTTGTATCAGACGCATTCACAAAGTCATGTTGGCCCTGCTTCAGAGCAGGCTTGACATGTGATGCTTGTGCATGCAGGAGTAGTCTCCCAGCTCACAGCAGGGGGCCACCCACAAAGAGACCGAGATATTCTGAGAGGTGCCTCATAGGGTGGAGGATCCTGTCATATGGAAGAACAAGAGGAGGAGGAGATGATGAGACGAGTGCTTTTTCAAAAGAGCCCATCTCAACGCTACTGAGAGTGAAACCAATGCTCAATAAGCTGTTTAAGTACATTCTTTCATGTTATCCGTGTGATGTTTTCATCTGTGGCGGTCTTGGTCTCTGGAAGTGTAAAGTAATACTTGACTAAACATGGTTATGTTTTCAAGCCAAGTTTGTCAAACACTCACATCCCCTCCCAATGATGGCAAGTCAACAAAGCAAGGTCAACTCAAACTCAGTGTCCTTTTAAAACCATCTCAAAAACCTAACCCTGTTTATTAGTTAACAGCTCATCCCCACCACAAGCCATTATTGACCCTTGTGGCTCAAAGTGAGTTGAAGGCCTGGAGAGAAAGGGCGGACATTTTGTGTTTTCTTGTTCTGGCAGCACTTTGACTCAAGCAGTAATGACAGTTTGACCTTATTCCCCCTCTCCTAACCTCAGGGGGTGTGACAGGCTCTAGCAGGGCCTGAAAGGTCAGCCCTGTCACTCTGCTCCTGTCTCTCTGGGGTATTTACAGGGGCCAGAGCCACCGCTAAGCCAGCAGTACAATTCTGACCACTGACTGCGACTTAAGTTGCCACATTGCCACTCAAAGCTACGGTCAGTTACATTAACTTATTTAATTTTTTTAACTTCCCTGGCTAACCCATAGAAAATAATATAGCTCTATCTGGGTGTCCATCACGTCCTCAAAAGTGCCGACGAGAACACGAAACACACTGCGCGAACGTCGGCTATTCATCAGTGGAACAAAATCGAATCAGGGTGCATTGCTAGGGGCACTTCTCAATAGTTCTGAGATGACCACCAGACGTCTATTTTGTAAAAGAGAAGCAGGTGTGAGCTAGAATTGCAGGCACATTGGCTTCACTGTACTCAGGAGAGCTGTGTGTGTGTTTACCAGGAAAGAATGGGAAGGCTTCTCCTTTCTCCTGCACCATCTGTCTGCATCACTAATGAAGAAAGTCTAGAAGGGTGGGGCACGACTCGAAGAATGAGACTAAGACGAAAACACAAAAACCCTCCTCTTACAGAGGCCAAATCCACCTCTCTTTCAATCCTCCTGCATTACCGTCTGATGTTATTTGATACAAAGACCAGAGGACAATGTAAGCCAGTGTTGATTCTGTACTAAAGAAGAAAGAACCACAGTCTTTCAAAAGCGTAGGAGGGAGGGAGAATAACTTTATCTTCTTTCCTTCAACAATCCCATTTAAAACTCAATGATACCCAGCGACAACACGCCACGCACAGCGAGTATTATGTTCATCCTTTCTTTTGCGGTGGTAAGAAAGGGTGTTTTGTGAGTACAGAGATGTGTGTCCACATTGTTCCGTTAGAGGTGACTGACCATGAACAAGTGACATCAGACAGAAGGTAGTCTGTTGGTTACAGTCTGTTGGTCACAGTTTGTTGGTTACAGTCTGTTGGTTACAGTCTGTTGGTTACAGTCTGTTGGTCACAGTTTGTTGGTTACAGTCTGTTGGTTACGGTCTGTTGGTTACAGTCTGTTGGTTACAGTCTGTTGGTTACATTTTGTTGGTTACAGTCTGTTGGTTACAGTCTGTTGGTTACAGTTTGTTGGTTACAGTTTGTTGGTTACATTCTGTTGGTTACAGTCTGTTGGTTACAGTCTGTTGGTTACAGTCTGTTGGTTACAGTTTGTTGGTTACATTCTGTTGGTTACAGTCTGTTGGTTACAGTCTGTTGGTTACAGTTTGTTGGTTACATTTTGTTGGTTACATTCTGTTGGTTACAGTCTGTTGGTTACAGTCTGTTGGTTACAGTCTGTTGGTTACAGTCTGTTGGTTACAGTCTATTGGTTACAGTCTGTTGGTTACATTATGTTGGTTACAGTTTGTTGGTTACATTCTATTGGTTACAGTCTATTGGTTACAGTCTGTTGGTTACATTATGTTGGTTACAGTTTTTTGGTTACATTCTGTTGGTTACAGTTTGTTGGTTACAGTTTGTTGGTTACATTCTGTTGGTTACAGTCTGTTGGTTACAGTCTATTGGTTACAGTCTGTTGGTTACATTATGTTGGTTACAGTTTGTTGGTTACATTCTGTTGGTTACAGTCTGTTGGTTACATTATGTTGGTTACAGTTTGTTGGTTACATTCTGTTGGTTACAGTTTGTTGGTTACATTCTGTTGGTTACAGTTTGTTGGTTACATTCTGTTGGTTACAGTCTGTTGGTTACATTATGTTGGTTACATTATGTTGGTTACAGTTTGTTGGTTACAGTCTATTGGTTACAGTCTGTTGGTTACATTATGTTGGTTACAGTTTGTTGGTTACATTCTGTTGGTTACAGTTTGTTGGTTACATTCTGTTGGTTACAGTCTGTTGGTTACAGTCTGTTGGTTACATTCTGTTGGTTACAGTTTGTTGGATACATTCTGTGGGTTACAGTCTATTGGTTACAGTCTGTTGGTTACATTATGTTGGTTACAGTTTTTTGGTTACATTCTGTTGGTTACAGTTTGTTGGTTACAGTTTGTTGGTTACATTCTGTTGGTTACAGTCTGTTGGTTACAGTCTATTGGTTACAGTCTGTTGGTTACATTATGTTGGTTACAGTTTGTTGGTTACAGTCTGTTGGTTACATTCTGTTGGTTACAGTTTGTTGGATACATTCTGTTGGTTACAGTCTATTGGTTACAGTCTGTTGGTTACATTATGTTGGTTACAGTTTTTTGGTTACATTCTGTTGGTTACAGTTTGTTGGTTACAGTTTGTTGGTTACATTCTGTTGGTTACAGTCTGTTGGTTACAGTCTATTGGTTACAGTCTGTTGGTTACATTATGTTGGTTACAGTTTGTTGGTTACATTCTGTTGGTTACAGTCTGTTGGTTACAGTTTGTTGGTTACATTCTGTTGGTTACAGTCTGTTGGTTACAGTCTATTGGTTACAGTTTGTTGGTTACAGTCTGTTGGTTACATTCTGTTGGTTACAGTCTGTTGTTTACAGTCTGTTGGTTACAGTCTATTGGTTACAGTTTGTTGGTTACAGTCTGTTGGTTACATTCTGTTGGTTACAGTCTGTTGGTTACATTCTGTTGGTTACAGTCTATTGGTTACAGTCTATTGGTTACAGTCTGTTGGTTACATTATGTTGGTTACAGTTTGTTGGTTACAGTCTGTTGGTTACAGTTTGTTGGTTACAGTCTGTTGGTTACA
Organism: Coregonus lavaretus; assembly: GCF_964263955.1. Classification (NCBI taxonomy): domain Eukaryota; kingdom Metazoa; phylum Chordata; class Actinopteri; order Salmoniformes; family Salmonidae; genus Coregonus; species Coregonus lavaretus. Next base: position 33,286,576 of record NC_140024.1, read on the forward strand.
GTCTGTTGGTTACAGTTTGTTGGTTACAGTTTGTTGGTTACAGTCTGTTGGTTACATTCTGTTGGTTACAGTCTGTTGGTTACAGTCTGTTGGTTACAGTCTGTTGGTTACAGTCTGTTGGTTACAGTTTATTGGTTACAGTCTGTTGGTTACATTCTGTTGGTTACAGTCTGTTGGTTACAGTCTGTTGGTTACAGTCTGTTGGTTACAGTCTGTTGGTTACAGTCTGTTGGTTACATTATGTTGGTTACATTCTGTTGGTTACAGTTTGTTGGTTACAGTTTGTTGGTTACAGTCTGTTGGTTACAGTCTGTTGTTACATTCTGTTGGTTACAGTCTGTTGGTTACAGTCTGTTGGTTACAGTCTGTTGGTTACATTCTGTTGGTTACAGTCTGTTGGTTACATTCTGTTGGTTACAGTTTGTTGGTTACAATCTGTTGGTTACAGTCTATTGGTTACAGTCTGTTGGTTACAGTCTGTTGGTTACAGTCTGTTGGTTACAGTCTGTTGGTTACAGTTTGTTGGTTACATTATGTTGGTTGTATTCTGTTGGTTACAGTGTGTTGGTTGCATTTTATTGGTTACAGTCTGTTGGTTACAGTCTGTTGGTTACAGTCTGTTGGTTACAGTCTGTTGGTTAGTGTCTGTTGGTTACAGTCTGTTGGTTAGTGTCCGTTGGTTACAGTCTGTTGGTTACAGTCTGTTGGTTACAGTTTGTTGGTTAGAGTCTGTTGGTTACATTATGTTGGTTACAGTCTGTTGGTTACAGTCTGTTGTTACATTCTGTTGGTTACAGTCTGTTGGTTACAGTCTGTTGGTTACAGTCTGTTGGTCACAGTTTGTTGGTTACAGTCTGTTGGTTACAGTCTGTTGGTTACAGTCTGTTGGTTACAGTTTGTTGGTTGTATTCTGTTGGTTACAGTCTGTTGGTTACAGCCTGTTGGTTAGTGTCTGTTGGTTACAGTCTGTTGGTTACAGTTTGTTGGTTACAGTCTGTTGGTTACAGTCTGTTGGTTACAGTCTGTTGGTTACAGTCTGTTGGTTGCATTCTGTTGGTTACAGTTTGTTGGTTACAGTTTGTTGGTTACAGTCTGTTGGTTACAGTCTGTTGGTTACAGTTTGTTGGTTACAGTTAGTTGGTTACAGTCTGTTGGTTAGTGTCTGTTGGTTAAGGACTGTTGGCTACAGTCTGTTGGTTACAGTATGTTGTTTACATTCTGTTGGTTACAGTTTGTTGGTTACAGTTTGTTGGTTACATTCTATTGGTTACAGTCTATTGGTTACAGTCTGTTGGTTACAGTCTGTTGGTTAGTGTCTGTTGGTTACATTCTGTTGGTTACAGTCTGTTGGTTACAGTCTGTTGGTTACATTCTGTTGGTTACAGTTTGTTGGTTACATTCTGTTGGTTACAGTCTATTGGTTACAGTCTGTTGGTTACATTATGTTGGTTACAGTTTTTTGGTTACATTCTGTTGGTTACAGTTTGTTGGTTACAGTTTGTTGGTTACAGTCTGTTGGTTACAGTCTGTTGGTTACAGTCTGTTGGTTACAGTCTGTTGGTTACAGTTTGTTGGTTGTATTCTGTTGGTTACAGTCTGTTGGTTACAGCCTGTTGGTTAGTGTCTGTTGGTTACAGTCTGTTGGTTACAGTTTGTTGGTTACAGTCTGTTGGTTACAGTCTGTTGGTTACAGTCTGTTGGTTACAGTCTGTTGGTTGCATTCTGTTGGTTACAGTTTGTTGGTTACAGTTTGTTGGTTACAGTCTGTTGGTTACAGTCTGTTGGTTACAGTTTGTTGGTTACAGTTAGTTGGTTACAGTCTGTTGGTTAGTGTCTGTTGGTTAAGGTCTGTTGGCTACAGTCTGTTGGTTACAGTATGTTGTTTACATTCTGTTGGTTACAGTTTGTTGGTTACATTCTGTTGGTTACAGTCTGTTGGTTACAGTTTGTTGGTTACAGTTAGTTGGTTACAGTCTGTTGGTTAGTGTCTGTTGGTTAAGGTCTGTTGGCTACAGTCTGTTGGTTACAGTATGTTGTTTACATTCTGTTGGTTACAGTTTGTTGGTTACAGTCTGTTGGTTACAGTCTTTTGGTTTCAGTCTGTTGCTTACAGTCTGTTGGTTACATTATGTTGGTTACAGTCTGTTGGTTACAGTCTGTTGGTTACAGTCTGTTGTTACATTCTGTTGGTTACAGTCTGTTGGTTACAGTCTGTTGGTTACAGTCTGTTGGGCACAGTTTGTTGGTTACAGTCTGTTGGTTACAGTCTGTTGGTTACAGTCTGTTGGTTACAGTCTGTTGGTTACAGTCTGTTGGTTACAGTTTGTTGGTTGTATTCTGTTGGTTACAGTCTGTTGGTTACAGCCTGTTGGTTAGTGTCTGTTGGTTATAGTCTGTTGGTTACAGTTTGTTGGTTACAGTCTGTTGGTTACAGTCTGTTGGTTACAGTTTGTTGGTTACAGTTTGTTGGTTACAGTCTGTTGGTTACAGTCTGTTGGTTACAGTTTGTTGGTTACAGTTAGTTGGTTACAGTCTGTTGGTTAGTGTCTGTTGGTTAAGGTCTGTTGGCTACAGTCTGTTGGTTACAGTATGTTGTTTACATTCTGTTGGTTACAGTTTGTTGGTTACATTCTGTTGGTTACAGTCTGTTGGTTACAGTTTGTTGGTTACAGTCTGTTGGTTACAGTCTGTTGGTTAGTGTCTGTTGGTTAAGGTCTGTTGGCTACAGTCTGTTGGTTACAGTATGTTGTTTACATTCTGTTGGTTACAGTTTGTTGGTTACAGTCTGTTGGTTACAGTCTTTTGGTTACAGTCTGTTGCTTACAGTCTGTTGGTTACAGTTTGTTGGTTACAATCTGTTGGTTACAGTTTGTTGGTTACATTCTATTGGTTACAGTCTATTGGTTACATTCTGTGAGGGCCAGCCAACAAGAGCGTACAGGTCACAATGGTGGGTAGTATATGGGGCTTTGGTGACAAAACGGATGGCACTGTGATAGACTACATCCAATTTGCTGAGTAGGGTGTTGGAGGCTATTTTGTAAATGACATCGCCGAAGTCAAGGATCGGTAGGATAGTCCGTTTTACGAGGGCATGTTTGGCAGCATGTGTGAAGGAGGCTTTGTTGCGAATTAGGAAGCCGATTCTAGATCTAACTTTTGATTGGAGATGCTTAATGTGAGTCTGGAAGGAGAGTTGACAGTCTAACCAGACACCTAGGTATTTGTAGTTGTCCACATACTCTAGGTCAGACCTGCCGAGAGTAGTGATTCTAGTCGGGTGGGCGGGTGCAAGCAGCGTTCGGTTGAAGAGCATGCATTTAGTTTTACTAGTGTTTAAGAGCAGTTGGAGGCTACGGAAGGAGTGTTGTATGGCATTGAAGCTCGTTTGGAGGTTTGTTAACACAGTGTCCAATGAAGGGCCAGATATATACAAAATGGTCTCGTCCGCACAGAGGTGGATCCTAGCGTCACCAGCAGCAAGAGCGACATCATTGATATACACAGAGAATAGAGTCGGCCCGAGTCTGCTGAGCTATGGAGGAAAGTCAAGAGAAACCTTGGGTTACCAGGTGTCCAGTAAACTGTACTAAAAACTATCTAGCTAACGTGTGATGGGAGAAAAAACAAGCAGATTAAATCACTCCACCCTCTCTCTCAGATCAGTATTCAAACAGAGGGGTCGAGTCTCAGCATGCGCCGGGTCACACTATTCTGCCGCTCTGGCGTTTCTTACTATTCCAGGTGTCCTTTGTTCGGATGCTTCTGTTGCTCACCTCTGTGAACCCTCGCCTCATTACTGGCCAACACTGTTTGCTAATGAGAGATAGAGAGGAAGAGGCAGGTATAGCCGAGCACACTGTGCTGGATGTCCTGGCATTGCAGTTCATCTCTCCAAAGGCTGGCTGAACCTCCAGGTCAAGTCCAGTGTATTGCATGAAGATGGCTTTGTGTTTCAGGACTGGTAATAATAATAATAATAATAATAATAATAATAATAATAATAATAATAATAATAATAATAATAATAATAATTCGAAACACAGAACAGTGTAAGCAGGCAACAATCAACGCTATATAGTATCCAGGTGTCATCAGATCCGTTGGACACGAGGACAGAATGAACAGGTCCTTGAAAGCTTTTCTGAACAGCTCTGTCTTTAGCTGGTAAACAAACACAATGGTGGTAATGGCAGAGGATTGGCAGTATAAGTTAGGCTATAACTTGACCTCGCAAACAAATGCTTACATTGTCCAAATTACAACATCCTGAGAAACGCTCATTCTCCAAAGCCACCCATATTAGTGAATGGTTACGGTTAGTAACCCTGTCAACTAACGTGAGTCAGAATTTGAGAAACGGAAAGTTATGAGATGGGTCTATGGAATTTAGTGTAGGGTTCTATTGACCCATCTCTGGTTTCCCTATCATCTCTGGTTTCTCTATCATCTCTGGTTTATCTATCATCTCTGGTTTCTCTATCATCTCTGGTTTCTCTATCATCTCTGGTTTCCCTATCATCTCTGGTTTCCCTATCATCTCTGGTTTCCCTATCATCTCTGGTTTCTCTATCATCTCTGGTTTCCCTATCATCTCTGGTTTGTCTATCATCTCTGGTTTCTCTATCATCTCTGATTTCTCTATCATCTCTGGTTTCCCTATCATCTCTGATTTCTCTATCATCTCTGGATTCCCTATCATCTCTGGTTTCTCTATCATCTCTGGATTCCCTATCATCTCTGGTTTCTCTATCATCTCTGGTTTCCCTATCATCTCTGGTTTGTCTATCATCTCTGGTTTCTCTATCATCTCTGATTTCTCTATCATCTCTGGATGCCCTATCATCTCTGGTTTCCCTATCATCTCTGGTTTCTCTATCATCTCTGGTTTTTCTATCATCTCTATCGGCTCCATAATCTGGAATGAATCGACTATATGATCCCATGAGTTAATAACAGAGCCCATGAGTTAATAACAGAGCCCATGAGTTAATAACAGAGCCCTTGACTTAATAACAGAGCCCATGACTTAATAACAAAGCCCATGAGTTAATAACAAAGCCCATGACTTAATAACAAAGCCCATGAGTTAATAACAGAGCACATGAGTTAATAACAGAGCCCATGAGTTAATAACAGAGCCCATGAGTTATGTCTTGCCATGGCAAGCCTAACACTCCACTACATGAGGGAAGCCTCCACTATATTGAACAGATGGGAAGGCTTCAGGAATAGGATTCAACATAAAATGAACAGAAGACAAAATACATTTTGATATGGTCAAAACAATATTTGGAATCATTTTGATATGGTCAAAACAACATATTGAATCATTTTGATACGGTCAAAACAATATATTGAATCATTTTGATATGGTCAAAACAATATATTGAATCATTTTGATATGGTCAAAACAAGACATTGAATCATTTTGATATGGTCAAAACAATATTTGGAATCATTTTGATATGGTCAAAACAACATATTGAATCATTTTGATATGGTCAAAACAACATATTGAATCATTTTGATACGGTTAAAACAATATATTGAATCATTTTGATATGGTCAAAACAATATATTGAATCATTTTGATATGGTCAAAACAATATATTGAATCATTTTGATATGGTCAAAACAAGACATTGAATCATTTTGATATGGTCAAAACAATATATTGAATCATTTTGATATGGTCAAAACAATATATTGAATCATTTTGATATGGTCAAAAGAATATGTTGAATCATTTTGATATGGTCAAAACAATATATTGAATCATTTTGATATGGTCAAAACAATATGTTGAATCATTTTGATATGGTCAAAGCAATATATTGAATCATTTTGATATGGTCAAAACAATATATTGATTCATTTTGATATGGCCAAAACAATATATTGAATCATTTTGATATGGTCAAAACAATATATTGAATCATTTTGATATGGTGAAAACAATATATTGAATCATTTTGATATGGTGAAAACAATACATTGAATCATTTTGATATGGTCAAAACAATACATTGAATCATTTTGATATGGTCAAAACAATATATTGAATCATTTTGATATGGTCAAAACAATATATTGAATCATTTTGATATGGTCAAAACAAGACATTGAATCATTTTGATATGGTCAAAACAATATATTGAATCATTTTGATATGGTCAAAACAATATATTGAATCATTTTGATATGGTCAAAAGAATATGTTGAATCATTTTGATATGGTCAAAATAATATATTGAATCATTTTGATATGGTCAAAACAATATGTTGAATCATTTTGATATGGTCAAAGCAATATTTTGAATCATTTTGATATGGTCAAAACAATATATTGATTCATTTTGATATGGCCAAAACAATATATTGAATCATTTTGATATGGTCAAAACAATATATTGAATCATTTTGATATGGTGAAAACAATATATTGAATCATTTTGATATGGTGAAAACAATACATTGAATCATTTTGATATGGTCAAAACAATACATTGAATCATTTTGATATGGTCAAAACAATATATTGAATCATTTTGATATGGTCAAAACAATATATTGAATCATTTTGATATGGTCAAAACAATATATTAAATCATTTTGATATGGTCAAAACAATATTTTGAATCATTTTGATATGGTCAAAACAATATATTGAATAATTTTGATATGGTCAAAACAATATATTGAATCATTTTGATATGGTCAAAACAATATATTGAATCATTTTGAAATGGTCAAAACAATACATTGAATCATTTTGATATTGTCAAAACAATACATTGAATCATTGTCGTCATGCTCTTCTACCTTGAGTTTTAATAATGAAATGTATTTCAGTATAATGGAGAGAGAAACACACAACACAGTTGGTAGTAGACCGTGTGATGATCCAGGTACAGTAGGATTCCACCAGGAACAGACCGTGTGATGATCCAGGTACAGTAGGATACCACCAGGAACAGATACACACCTGAGGCTCTGAAACACTTTGGTCTGATTACATTTTATATTCAAGACTCACCAGTGAGTAAACAGCGCAAGGGAATATAAATGGTATTTGAGGCTAGCTTAATCACTCTCCATCCCCTGTAAACAATACAGCACATAACCACAGTTTAATCACTCTCCATCCCCTATAGAAAATACAGCCAATAACCACAATTTAATCACTCTCAATCCCCTGTAAACAATACAGCCCATAACCACAACTTAATCACTCTCCATCCCCTATAAACAATACAACCGGAACTTGCCTCAATGCAGGAACTCAATATTCCCCACACTAATCTACTAGAACTGGCCTCAGCACAGGAACTCAATATTCCCCACACTAATCTACTAGAACTGGCCTCAGCACAGGAACTCAATATTCCCCACATGAATCTACTAGAACTGGCCTCAGCACAGGAACTCAATATTCCAGACACTAATCTACTAGAACTGGCCTCAGCACAGGAACTCAATATTCCCCACACTAATCTACTAGAACTGGCCTCAGGGCAGGAACTCAATATTCCTGACACTAATCTACTAGAACTGGCCTCAGCACAGGAACTCAATATTCCTCACACGAATCTACTAGAACTGGCCTCAGCACAGGAACTCAATATTCCCCACACGAATCTACTAGAACTGGCCTCAGTGCAGGAACTCAATATTCCAGACATTAATATACTAGAACTGGCCTCAGTGCAGGAACTCAATATTCCAGACACTAAACTACTAGAACTGACCTCAATGCAGGAACTCAATATTCCAGATACTAATCTACTAGAACTGGCCTCAGCACAGGAACTCAATATTCCAGACACTAATCTACTAGAACTGACCTCAATGCAGGAACTCAATATTCCAGACACTAATCTACTAGAACTGGCCTCAGTGCAGGAACTCAATATTCCAGACACTAATCTACTAGAACTCGCCTCAGTGCATGAACTCAATATTCCAGATACTAATCTACTACAACTGGCCTCAGTGCAGGAACTCAATATTCCAGACACTAATCTACTAGAACTGGCCTCAGTGCCGGAACTCAATATTCCCCACACTAATCTTGTGGACCCTAACAGAGACAAAACTAAAGAGCGCAACTGGGACGGTATTACACTGAAGGACTGAATATCTCCTTCTCTTTTCCCAGAGGAATTGTCTGTATTGGGGGCTCGGTTTGTTTTACGCAGGCAAATGCAAAAGGTGTCTTTCACTCCCCAGACTGCGTGACACTCAAGGTAATGACTGGAGTTAATTCTCTAGTTGAGTTTGTGTGTTCTGGATGCACTCTGGCAATAAGGACTGGTGTCATGGTGTTTGACTAGCTCTGGGAGCTAAGACTCCCCATCTCTCTCCAGGATTGTTTTGTTGATTTCTCTCTTGTCCTGTTCAGATTACTTTTCTCTTCTCCTCTTCCTCCCTGAGTGAGAAATCCTTTATTGGGTTGGTTACAGTAGAGAGTGGGATTGTTTCCTGCTGAGGGGAGTACAGCTCATAATAATGGCTGGAATGGAACTACATCAAACACATAGAAACCATGTTTGACAAACTTGATACCATTCCAACTATTCCGCTCCAGCCATTACCACGAGCCCGTCCTTCCCAATTAAGGTGCCACCAAACCCCTGTGTTGGAGAGTGACACACACACACACACACACACACACACATACACACACACACACACACACACACACACACACACACACACACACACATACACATACACATACACACACACACACACACACACACACACACACTCCTTTAACGTGTGCATAGCCACCCAATCCTCCTACCTCACATTGTACCCTTTTCAAACCAACTCAGAGCATACCAGTATTGAGAGATAATGGATAGTGCTGAGTTTAGTTAATACATTACACCTCTCACACAAACCTCCAAAGTATTAATATTTTTAAAGACAACCCTGTCACTTTGATTATCACTTTAATTATGGCGCCACAAATCAACACGAGACGGCGTAAATCCATGTGGAAAGGCGTACGGGAGCTTTAAGTGTCAACGTTGCAGATTTCTTTCTGTTGATTAGCATAGAAAAGAGTCCGGGTTGCGTGTGACGGTGCCAGGGAAGGGGAAAAAAAGCGGGCCTTTCAATTGGGACACTTTGAGTTCGGATCAGTGGTTTAATGAGGGCACGTACTCTATAATGGCTCTCTCGTAACCTTTATTTTACTGTATCGCCATGGAGACTATGCTAAGGTAAGCAGTTGATCTCATTAAAATTCGAGCCCGGGCGACAACAGTTACAGAGAGTACATCCTTGACACACAGCGCCTTGAAAAGTTAGGGGTGCAACGGGGGAGCGCCCACCCAACCGAGAAACCCCCCCCCTTGTTTTCCACTTTCTTTTTCTTTTCTGAATTATTATTCCCTAGCACTGAAGTATTGTGTGGCCTGAAAATGGTATTCAGAAAGCTGCCATACATACATATGTAGCAGGAGAGACCTCAAAACCCTGGAAGATGAGTTAGCTGTCAGAGGTCACATTACATCACGGTTCACAGCTTTTTAAGATGGCAATGAATCATTCTCAACTGTTTTGTCTCCACAACCAAACATTTTGTTCATAAGGAAGCTCTTGACCACATATATGGACCTAGCAATTCAAATATAGCATCATGTTATAGCTCTCCTTCCTACACAAGAAACTTCTTCGTTTGTGAATACCCAAAACCAGTATACAAGTGATGCCATACAATTTCATAGTAAATACCAAACAAATATCAACAGAACCATTTTACAACCATTATGGGAAGCTAAAAAGACAAGGCCAAACTGTGGAGGAAGAGAAGATATATAGTGAAAATATATAGTGAAGATATACACTGAAGTGTACAAAAAATAGGAACACCTGCTCTTTCCATGACATAGACTGACCAGGTGAATCCAGGTGAAGGCTATGGTCCCTTATTGATGTCACTTGTTAAATCCACTTCAATCAGTGTAGATGAAGGAGAGGAGACAGGTTAAAGAAGGATTTTTAAGCCTTGAGACAATTGACACATGGATTGTGTATGTTTGCCATTCAGAGGGTGAATGAGCAAGACAAAATATTTAAGTGCCTTTGAACAGGGTATGGTAGTAGGTGCAAGGCGCACCGGTTTTAGTGTGTCAAGAACTGCAACACTGCAGGGTTTTTCATGCTGAACAGTTTCCTGTGTGTATCAAGAATGGTACACCACCCAAAAGAAATCCAGCCAACGGCAGTCCGGTGGTCGAAAACGGGTCATTGATGAAAGATGACAAAGGAGGCTGACACAAATTGTGCAGAGCAACAGACAGGCTACAGTTAGTCAACTGACAGTCGAGTACAACACTGGTGCCTAAAGACCCGTAAAAGAATGCGCAACTCATCGTACCTTGACACGAATGGGGTATGGTAGCCGACGACCTTACAGAGTTCCACTTCTTTCAGCGTAAAACAAGAAACTGCAGTTGCAGTGGGCTAAGGAACAAAAACACTGGACACTGGAGAATTGGAAAAACATTGCTTGGTCTGATGAATCCCAGTTCCTGCTGTTTCAAGCTGATGGGAGGACTAGGGTATGGTGAAAACCACATGAGCACATGCATCCATCATGCCGCTTGTCAACATTGCAGGCTGTTGGTGGTGGTGTGATGGTGTGGAGTGTGTTTTCATGGCACACATTGGGCCCCCTGATAAAAGTGGAGCATGGTTTAAATGCCACAGGATATCTGAACATCATTGCCAATCAGATACATCCCTTCATGGCAGCAGTGTATCCATCTGTGAATGGATTTTTTCTGCAGGATAATGCCCCATGCCACAAGGCTAAGATTGTCCAGGAATGGTTCCATAAACATAACAACGAATTCAGCTTACTGTAATGGGCTGTCCAGTCAATGCATCTCAATCTAATTGAGCATCTGTGGGATGAGATGGAACGGGCTATTCGGAGTACAGATCCACTACCAGACAACTTGACACAACTGTGGGAAGCATTGGAGTCAACATAGGCCAGCATCCCTGTGGAACACTTTCGACACCTTGTAGAGTCCATTCCCCAACGAACTGAGGCTGTTCTGAAGACAAAATGGGGTGCAGCTCAATAGGAATCTGTACCTAATGTTTTGTCCAATGCCTTCAGCGGCATTAGATAGAGACGTTATGACTATGTGATCTTCCCCGGGGAATTACTATAAAAAGCAGTCATCTCAGTGCTGCAGAGCCATCATGTAGTGTACTGATTGGCTCCTACTCTCAGGAATAGAGTACAGATAGATATAGACCTCATGGGAAAACCACTTTCTGAAATTAATGCAACATCGCATTGTGTGTGTGTGTGTGTGTGTGTGTGTGTGTGTATGCTTATGTATGTTTTTTGATCTGTGTGTTTGTGTGTGTGTGTGTGTGTGTGTGCGTGCTTGTGTATCTATAATCCATCTAATTCTCTAATGTGTGAGTTGTCATCTTGACTTTGCAGTGTTAGTTCTCCAGCATGCAGTCCCCCAGATGGGAGGTGGCATCCAGACTCTTATCGGAGATTCACTCTGAGCCGAGAGAGAGCAAGAGAAAGAGAGAGAGAGAGTTTATATTTCGCAATCCATATCGGCTGCACAGGTTTGGTGATGGAATGAGGCTTGTCTTTCAGTGTGAACTGTGATTTGCTACGTTTTTCAAGTAACTTGCCCTTAACCAAGCAGACATACTAATTAACGTCTAATAATTGATGCTGGGTTGTGAAATCGAGCATGTAAACAGTGTATTTCCAGGATAAAGGTTACAAAACACTTCCATAAAATCAGATATTCGTAATTTTCTGACTATAAGCCGCGCCTTTTTTCCAATTTTTCGACCCTGCGGCTTATATAACGGTGCGGCTAATCTATGGATTTTTACAGCTAACGGCCACTAGAAGACCTCCTAAATCTATGGATTTTACAGGTTACAGTCCACCCACTTTAACTCTATGGGCTCTATGACCGGTCCGCGCCCCCCACCTTTAAGCAGTGGGCTCCAGCAGGAAAAGCTGGAGGCCGGAAAAGAGTGAGACAGGTAGCGCGCAAAAGTAAAAGTGGAACCGAGAGTGGTACGAGAGACAGAACGAGAGACAGAACGAGAGCAAGACAGACAGACATTACGAGAGCGAGACAGTTTGTCTCTTTCCCGACAATCCCCTCTGTGCACAAACCCTTACATATGGTAATTAAACATTAAAACACCTGCGGCTTATAGTCCAGTGCGGCTTATATATGTACACATCATTCAATTTAGCTGCTGCGGCTTATACTCCGGTGCGCCTTATAGTGCGGAAAATACGGTACACATTTAGATCCAATATATCTGGTATAGGGCATTCTAAGGGAAGCATTCCGGTCTCCCCCCACTGCTGTAGCCTACTGTATGTAATGCAGACTACACAGCCCCGCCTCCTCTGTGCTAGAGCTGTTCACTCAGCTGTCACTGAGGAAGACTCTGTGGCCCACCTCACACAGTCCCCCCCCCCCCCCCCCCACACACAAAATCACAAACCGCCTCTACTGACCCGGTGTGGCACGCAGAGAGTTGACCTGAGGTAAAGCTGACACAGAGAGAGAGAGAGAGAAGGAAGAGAGAGAGAGAGAGAGAGAGAGAGAGAGAGAGAGAGAGAGAGAGAGAGAGAGAGAGAGAGAGAGAGAGAGAGAGAGAGAGAGGAGGAGAGAGAGAGAGAGAGAGAGAGAGAGAGAGAGAGAGAGAGAGAGAGAGAGAGAGAGAGAGAGAGAGAGGGAAGAGAGAGAGAGAGAGAGAGAGAGAGAGAGAGAGAGAGAGAGAGAGAGAGAGAGGAGGAAGAGAGAGAGAGAGAGAGAGAGAGAGAGAGAGAGAGAGAGAGAGAGAGAGAGAGAGAGAGAGGAGAGAGAGAGAGAGAGAGAGAGAGAGAGAGAGAGAGAGAGAGAGAGAGAGGGAGGTAGGTAGGTAGGGAGTGAAAGAGAGAGGGAGGAAGAGAGAGGGAGGAAGGGAGGTGTAGGGAGAAAAAGTTGGGGAAGCCAGAGAGAGAAAAATAGATGGGGAGGGTAGAGAAAGCGAGAGGGAAGGAGAGAGAGAGAGCTGTCCTCTGATCTGACCTGTGTACTGCATGGTAATAAAGGTCTTTCTAGATGTGGATCCCCTGAGGAAGACTGCTGTGACCCTGCTGCTAGAGATAGCTCCAGGCCACGCTGTAGCCTACGGGAGATAAGACTGAGGAAGTGTGTGTGTGTGTGTGTGTGTGTGTGTGTGTGTGTGTGTGTGTGAGTGCGTGTGCGTGCAAGTGTTTTTACAGTATGTGTTCATACAGGTTTTTTTAGACGATTTTTAAGCAGGAAATTGCAACGCATATCAGAAGCTCCCGGAACGGCTGGGTGAGGGAGGAGGGGAGAGTACAGGAGGGAACGGCTGGGTGAGGGAGGAGGGGAGAGTACAGGAGGGAACGGCTGGGTGAGGGAGGAGGGGAGAGTACAGGAGGGATGGGGAGGTTCCCATCCCTCAGTCTTTTGGCAGCTCATCAGAGGCCAGGAGATAAGGCCTCACACATGCTTTGCATTTGGTTACACAGAGACAGCTGGCTGGCTGGCTGGCTGGCTGGCTGGCTGCAGGGAGGAGAACAGCCACTTCAGAGGACCTCACTGTCCTAGTCGTCCTTCCAGCCTTCAGCTGCTGGCGTGCTTCCAACTGGGTACTAGTATTAGTTCACCATGCTTCAAGCACTTCCTGGTTCCTTGACTTCTCAAAGGGACTATATTAGCAAGATTATTATCACCTCAGCAGTTTACAGTAATAGTTTGAGCTGGATTCTGAGTTGGAATCACCACCGTGCCAAGTGCAAAAAGTACCATAAACCTCTAATAATCTGGCAGTATGATTTCATGAGAAATGTTTCTTCAGAATGTTGCACTTAGTTCACACACTGCTTAAAAACAAAAACAATATTGCCCTCAGACTTTTGTGTAAATCATTCATTCATGTCATTGGGAGACTTGTACAAAAATACTATTTAAGGCCAAGGACCTCAGGTCAGAATACCGCCTCTTTTTAGTTGATAAAAACAGTTATTTGAACAGCAACATACAGTGAGGGAAAAAAGTATTTGATCCCCTGCTGATTTTGTACGTTTGCCCACTGACAAAGAAATGATCAGCCTTTAATTTTAATGGTAGGTTTATTTGAACAGTGAGAGACAGAATAACAACAAAAAAATCCAGAAAAACACATGTCAAAAATGTTATAAATTGATTTGCATTTTAATGAGGGAAATAAGTATTTGACCCCTCTGCAAAACATGACTTAGTACTTGGTGGCAAAACCCTTGTTGGCAATCACAGAGGTCAGACGTTTCTTGTAGTTGGCCACCAGGTATGCACACATCTCAGGAGGGATTTTGTCCAAGTCATTAAGGTTTCGAGGCTGACGTTTGGCAACTCGAACCTTCAGCTCCCTCCACAGATTTTCTATGGGATTAAGATCTGGAGACTGGCTAGGCCACTCCAGGACCTTAATGTGCTTCTTCTTGAGCCACTCCTTTGTTGCCTTAGCCGTGTGTTTTGGGTCATTGTCATGCTGGAATACCCATCCACGACCCATTTTCAATGCCCTGGCTGAGGGAAGGAGGCTCTCACCCAAGATTTGACAGTACATGGCCCCGTCCATCGTCCCTTTGATGCGGTGAAGTTGTCCTGTCCCCTTAGCAGAAACACTCCCAAAGCATAATATTTCCACCTCCATGTTTGACGGTGGGGATGGTGTTCTTGGGTCATAGGCAGCATTCCTCCTACTCCAAACACGGCGAGTTGAGTTGATGCCAAAGAGCTCCATTTTGGTCTCATCTGACCACCACACTTTCATCCAGTTCTCCTCTGAATCATTCAGATGTTCATTGGCAAACTTCAGACGGCCCTGTATATGTGCTTTCTTGAGCAGGGGGACATTGCGGGCGCTGCAGGATTTCAGTCCTTCACGGCGTAGTGTGTTACCAACTGTTTTCTTGGTGACTATGGTCCCAGCTGCCTTGAGATCATTGACAAGATCCTCCTGTGTAGTTCTGGGCTGATTCCTCACCGTTCTCATCATCATTGCAACTCCACGAGATGAGATCTTGCATGGAGCCCCAGGCCGAGGGAGATTGACAGTTATTTTGTGTTTCTTCCATTTGCGAATAATTGCACCAACTGTTGTCACCTTCTCACCAAGCTGCTTGGCGATGGTCTTGTAGCCCATTCCAGCCTTGTGTAGGTCTACAATCTTGTCCCTGACATCCTTGGAGAGCACTTTGGTCTTGGCCATGGTGGAGAGTTTGGAATCTGATTGATTGATTACTTCTGTGGACAGGTGTCTTTTATACAGGTAACAAGCTGAGATTAGGAGCACTCCCTTTAAGAGTGTGCTCCTAATCTCAGCTCGTTACCTGTATAAAAGACACTTGGGAGCCAGAAATCTTTCTGATTGAGAGGGGGTCAAATACTTATTTCCCTCAATAAAATGCAAATCAATTTATAACATTTTTGACATGCGTTTTTCTGGATTTTTTTGTTGTTATTCTGTCTCTCACTGTTCAAATAAACCTACCATTAAAATTATAGACTGATCATTTCTTTGTCAGTGGGCAAACGTACAAAATCAGCAGGGGATCAAATACTTTTTTCCCTCACTGTATCTCAGTGGCTCCAACATACCCCCCTGTGAGAGTGGATGAGCCACAGGAAGGGAGAGAACGACGGGGAAGTTAAGCTGCATGCTGTCTACCGCCGATGTCCTTGACATTTATTCTGCTCATATCGTCTCCCATGAAGCAGCCGTCTCTAACCCATTTAAATGAGCGAGCTAATTTGGTTCAGTGTCAATTTTAGCGCTTAGTCATTGTTTGCGGATCAGGCAGGCGTGTTGCCCTTTTCGACGGTAGCTATCGCTGTTTCCGTGACAACCCATTACCACCTAATTAGCATTTGGGATTAATTGGCCGTCTTGTTAACTGTAAACTCTAAATGTTATGATAAAGCCACAGAGCAATTAAAAAGAACGGGGAGTGAAATGAACGTGGGACAAACAACAGGATGGGGAGAGGCATGGCGGAGTTGCTTGTCCCTGGTCTACTGGATATGAATCAGAGGAAGTCGGACCTGGAAACTACTGGATTCGCAGGTCAAGACGTCAGAGGCCCTGTAGTGGTGGACTTGGCCAGCCAACCGAGTACACTAGCTGACGTTAGCACCATGTTGGGACGCTGTTAGCAAAACCAGGAAACCCCAACTGACCTCCTATTGGAGTAATTAGAGAGGGGTAAGTACTTTGGCCTGAGAAACAGCTGGACTGGACTGTAACCTTTCGTTTTTTTGGCACTGCTCATTCTGTGCTCACTCTGACCTACAAATAATTAATTACTCCGGGCATCCCGAGCATTATCTCCCACTGATGCAGCTGAAACAGCTGCTGTTTTCAGTTAAAGGTGATTTGATCGAGTTTCGAGAGGGGAAAACGTTTTTTTATGAAACAGCCTCTGCTGTCAAGTAGCTGTTTAAAGAAGACGGGAATGCCACCTAGCGCTTCTCTAATTTGGGAGTCAATGTTGATCCTGGACAGCAGAGAAGAGAACGGCGTCAGTCAGATAAGAGGACATTTTAAGTAAACCAGGTCAGGCTGTATTCTAATCTGATATAATATAATCTGAACTAATCCCAGGGGTTCATGGCAACACATACAGTGCTTATAGAAAGTCTACACCCCCATTGGATTTTTTCAAAAAGAAATGTGTTACAAAGTGGGATTAAAATGGATTTCATTGTAATTTTTTTGTCAACGATCTACAAAAATTACTCTGTAATGTCAAAGTGGAAGAAAATTTTGATTTTTTTAAAAATATGAATGAAACCTAAAACACTAATATACCTTGATAAGTATTCACCCCCCTTAGTCATTACACCTTGGCAGCGATTACAGCTGTGAGTCTCATAAGAGCTTTGCACACCTGGATTGTGCAATATTTGCCCTTCATTCTTTTAAAAATGATTCAAGCTCTGTCAAGATGTTGGCGATCATGGCTAGACAGATATTTTCTAGTCTTGCCATAGATTTCCAAGCAAATTTAAGTCAAAACTTTAACCTGGCCACTCAGGAACATTCACTCAGTCTTCTTGGGGAGCAACTCCAGTGCAGACTTGGCCTTGTGTTGTAGGTTGTTGTTCTGCTGAAAGGTGCATTCCTCTCTCAGTGTCTGGTGGAAAGCAGACTGAAGCAGGTTTTCCTTTATTTTGCCTGTGCTTAGCTCCATCACGTTTCTTTTCATCCTGAAAAACTCCCCAGTCTTCGCCAATGTTAAGCATACCCCTACTGTGATGAAGCCAACACCATGCTTGAAAATAAGGAAGCAGTTACTCAGTGATGTGTTGTGTTGGATTTGCCCCAGACGTAAGGCTTTGCGTTTAGGCCTAGAAGTGTACTCCTTTGCCGTGTTATTTTTTTCAGTGTTACTTTAGTGCCTTGTTTTTGGAATATTTTTATTCTGTATATTTGTGTACGTCTTTTCACTCTGTCATTTATGTCATTATTGTGGAGTCACTACCATGTTGTTGATCCATCCTCAGTTTTCTACCATCACAGCCATTGAACTCTGTAGTTGGGGGTGGGGTTAAGATGGTCATACCATCGATCATTTAACTATTTGATTTGGAATATAGGACCCCTGTAGGTGTATAAAAAAAAATATATTTAAACATTATTTGAACAAATATTTAATTTGGCCTTTCCTACTATGGCCCATCGAAACGCATTGAATAACACATTCATAAATGGGAAAACATAAGGAATAAGGCTTTGACGTGTCTGTCCTATATCTAGGAGATATAAATATTTTTATGTTTATTTTTTGGGACATATAACTACCTCCATACTTACATTCATTTGTATGGGTCACCTGCAGAGTGGGGTTATAGAGCAAAACGGAGAACACCATCGTGATTGTGAGAGTCTCCCCTTTCCACAGTGGGGTCATATTAGTTTGTAGGCCAAACGGTTTGGACGTTACAGACAGAAGTTGGCACATCAGCGTTACCGACTTCAAACGAGTTCCGTGGGGCTTGTGAGTGTCGTAGATCAAAACAGAGAACACCATCGTGTTCGTGAGAATCTCATCTGTCTATAGAGTAAGAAGGATGTCTCATTGTCTGACAAACACCGCTGTAGCTCGGCCACCTTCCACCTCAGATGTGAAAGGCCGACATTGAGACGCAGCCCATGCAAGAAAACAGATATCTCTAGCTTAAAACTGATGGATTTTGATGGGGATATTTTTATTATGTTACTTAGATTGACGCACGGGTGTGTCAATAAACTCTTAAGGAAACTCTTAAAGATATATTCAATGTCTGATTTGTTATAGTTACCCATCTACCAATCACTGCCCTTTATAAGGCTTTCGAAATGCTCCCTGGTCTTTGAACTCAAATGCAATACTTGACTGAGGGACCTTACAGATGTTGTATAGATGGGAGACAGAGGAAGGGTTAGTCATTTTTTTAAAAACATGCCAACCCCTGTAATTAACTTATTATGTGATTTGTTAAGCCACATTTTACTTCTGAACTCATTTAGGTTTGCCTAAACCAAGGGGGTGAATACTTATGCAATGACTATATTTTAGTTATTTAATTTTTGTATTCATTTGTAAACATTTGTAGAATTTTCTTTTAAATTTGACATTATGGAGTATTTTGGGTAGATAAATGACAAAAAATAACAATTAAATCAATTTCAATCCCACTTTATAATGCAACAAAAATGTGAAAAGAAAGTTCAAGTGGGTGCAGACTTTATTTTGGCACTGTAGTATGCATACTGAAGATGTCAGTGATTTGCTGTGGTCAAATAAATCCAGATTTTAATGGATGTGAGTTATGACAGAAATACATGAATTGACTTGTGTGATGTTTGGGTAGATCCCTTTTAAGCGCATTCCATGGGGATGTTTGTTTTGAACATTGTGAGTGTAAGTATCAAATATAGTAGACAGTTCGTATTCTACTGACATCTTCATGTTGTGGCATAGTCCAACTACAACCGTCCCCCCTAAAAATCACACATGAAAAAAACACGTGGATTTCGGACATGTGAAGTTTCACGTGTACATTTTCACGTTTCTTTCCCCCTAAAAGAAACACATTCACACACAAAAAAGTGTGAATTTATTTTTAATATTTATTTTTCACATGTTTATTTTCCACCACTTCCAGCTAAAACTGGTCTCCCATCCAGGGACCGACCAGGAACGACCTTGCTTAGTGTAATATTTGTGTTGTGGGCTATGTTACCAGGCGAGAGACAGGAATACAGGTCAGCGTGTCATTTAGTAAAACATCTTGTGGAATACAATTTAGGGCCATAGCGTGCGTGTGCACTGTCTAAGAGGTGTTGTAACATAACACTGGTGTAATGCATCACTGCTTAGCAACAGCATAGTAACACAGACAGATGTAGATCACATAAACTACACTTAGCTCCGGAGGCAAACCAGCAGTGGCGTGTAGGGTGCTATGTTGCTGGAATGTGCCAAAACGTGCAACTCGGGGGGGAAAAAAAAGTCTGCGAAAGCAAAGGCCAGGGTACCATAACCAAAGCAAAGGCCAGGGTACCATAACCAAAGCAAAGGCCAGGGTACCATAACCAAAGCAAAGGCCAGGGTACCATAACCAAAGCAAAGGCCAGGGTACCATAACCAAAGCAAAGGCCAGGGTACCATAACCAAAGCAAAGGCCAGGGTACCATAACCAAAGCAAAGGCCAGGGTACCATAACAAAAGATAGGGAGAATTGTAGGAAAGAGGGAGCTGTTTAATTTAATCTCATTATCATAAAAAATGTCTCATTGTAAAAATAAACAAAATATGCATCCATTTACAATTCATTTGTTCTCGCATTTCAAAAATAATTTCCTTGCAATATTTTGGTTTTGCTATCAGTACTTTTGGGTTTATGTTTTGCTTTTAATATATATATATTTTATTGCAATATTAAGAATTTTGTTCTCGACTTCAGATATGTTACTTGATATTAATGGCACAAAAGTAACTCACTCATCAAAGGACTGCACAATGTAACAACACTATTAGTCTATGTATTTTTTTGTGTACCTTTACCACTTTTTCGTGAAATCCAATTGGTAGTTAGAGTCATGTCCCATCGCTGCAACTCCCCTATGGACTCGGGAGAGGCAAAGGTTGAGAGCCATGCGTACTCCGAAACACGAACCTGCCAAGCCGCACTGCTTCTTGACACACTGCTTGATTAACCTGGAAGCCAGCCGCACCAATGTGTCAGAGGAAACACCGTCCAGCTTGCAGGCACCCGACATTCAGAGACTTGTCCCAAAGCCACTCCTTCATTGTCTTGGCTGTGTGCTTAGGGTTGTTGTCCTGTTGGAAGTTGAACCGTTGCCCAGTCTGAGGTCCTGAGCGCTCTGGAGCAGGTTTTCATCAAGGGATTCTCTGTGCTCTGCTCCGTTCATCTTTCCCTCAATCTTTACTAGTCTCCCAGTCCCTGCCGCTGAAAAAAATCCTCACAGCATGATGCTGCCACCACCATGATTCACTGTAGGGATGGTGCAAGGTTTCCTCCATTCGTGACGCTTGGCATTCAGGCCAAAGAGTTCATTCTTGGTTTCATCAGACCAGAGAATCTTGTTTTTCATAGTCTGAGAGTCCTTTAGGTGCCTTTTGGCAAACTCCAAGTGGGCTGTCATGTGCCTTTGACTGAGGAGTGGCTTCCGTCTGGCCACTCTATCATAAAGGCCTGATTGGTGGAGTGCTGCAGAGATGGTTGTCCTTCTGGAAGGTTCTTCCATCTCCACAGAGGAACCCTGGAGCTTTGTCAGAGTGACCATCGGGTTGTTGGTCACCTCCCTGATCAAGGCCCTTCTCCCCAGATTGCTCAGTTTGGCCGGTCGGCCGGCTCTAGGAAGAGTCTTGGTGGTTCCATACTTCTTCCATTTAAGAATGATGGAGGCCACTGTGTTCTTGGGGACCTTCAATGCTTCAGAAATGTTTTGTTACCCTTCCCCAGATCTGTGCCTCGACACAATCCTGTGTCGGAGCTCTAAGGATAATTCCTTCAACCTCATGGCTTGGTTTTTGCTCTGACATGCACTGTCAACTGTGGGACTTTATATAGACAGGTGTGTGCCTTTCCAAATCATGTCCAATCAATTGAATTTACCACAGGTGGACTCCAATAAAGCTGTAGGATGATCAATGGAAACAGGATGCTCCTGAGCTCAATTATCGAGTATCATAGCAAAGGGTCTGAATACTTATGTAAATAAGGTATTTCTGTTTATATTTTTTGTAAATGTGCTAACATTTCTAAAAAGCTGTTTTTGCTTTGCCGTTATGGGGTATTGTGTGTAGATTTATAATTATTTTTTATTTTATTAATCCATTTTAGAATAAGGCTGTAATGTATCAAAATCTGGAAAAAGTGAAGGGGTCTGAATACTTTCCGAATGCACTGTATATTCTTCAAGAATCAATGTGTACATATAATTCATTTATAAGTCAACTAAGGTTTGCCCCTTTGAATTTGATCCATTAACCTGCCCCCAAAAATTGTATTCTGTCCACTGTTCTGCGACTATCCCGCAAAATCGTTCCCTTGTCCTACATTTGGGTTCTTTAGATATGGTCGCCCTAATTCCACCGGTGGAAACATTGCTACTGCAACATGTTAACACAAGGAGAATAACATTATTTGAACCCCACATGTGAATCTGCAATTCCACATTTGAAAGTGAGATATTCTTACAGGTGAAACTGCAAATTTGCTTTTCACTTTCACATTTGGAATTGCAAGTTCACATGCAAAAAAAATCACATGTAAAAATGTAATTTGTGGAATTGCAAGTTCATATGTGAAAAACAATCACGTTTTCCACATGTGAAAATTCAATTCCTCATGGGAAAGTGAGATTTATACATGTGATTTTTATTTTTATTTTTACATGTGGACCTGCAAATTAGATTTTCACATATGATTGATTTTCACATGTTAACTTGACAGGACAGACAGAGACAATCTTCCTTATTTTCCTTTCATCCTTTCTGTCCCTCCCAGCTACACGTTGAGCCCCCGGTCCCACAACGGAGCCGTCCATCCTAAAGGTTCTTCCCATGCAGGTGCAGGTCTGATCCAGCGGCTGCCTGCCTACACCATCATCACGTCCCAACCCAACCTGTCTTTGTTCTCCTGTCTCTCCATGTCATCTCTCTCCTTTTTCCATCCTCTCGTGTGCCAGAGAGGGGAATTTCCTGATTCATTCCCTTCTTCCATCATTTTGTATACCTTCTTTTGCTCCCCATCTGTAATACTGTGTTGGTAATAGAATGTTGAGTATGCTTGGAGGCATTCTATACTCATTATCTTCAGCTCATTATAGTAAACCAACCCCATCTCTTTTTTCTCACACCCCATCTTGGAAATCAAATTATTGCAGACCAAAGCTTTACGGAGCTGGAATTTGTTCAGTGCAATGTGATTTCCGTGAGTCCATTTCATGTTCATTTCTCAAGGGTGTGAGGAAGGCTTTGGGCATGGTGAAAGGAAGGCAGGGGACGCTTTACTTGTGCTGACTTTCAATAGAGGAGGTGTAGATTTATCCACAGGATAACTATAGCACACAAATCTTGCAGGATTTGAAGCACAAGCATTTCGCTACACTCGCAATAACATCTGCTAACCACGTGTGTGTGACCAATACATTTGATTTGATTTGGATTTGATTTGATTTGGATAGTGGCTGACTACTTTGAAAGTGTTCAGCCAACTCTTGTCTGCAGTAAGGTATAGGTTGAATACTCAGGCCTTTGGAGAAAGAGAGTGAAGATAATCTGGGGACTAGTTATACACATCTGTGTGGAGAAGTGAAACACTGCAATGAAATCGAACAATGGTTTTGAAGGTATTAGGTTCATGTTAGAAACACCACTTTCTATCCCATTATAGTCATGATGCATTTTAAATTGGATTTCCAGCTAAGGAGAAGAATCATCTCATTGCTTTCCTGTAATTTGTTTCTCCTCATTCAATCCATTGTATTAGTTTTATTACACACAGTAGATTCACGTTGCCTACCTTGCCCTCTGTTGTTCATTTGATAGCCCCATAGTCCAATCAAGTATTGATGATATACTGTGATTGCATCTCCATAGCTGTTCAGCAGGCCTGTTCTTTGTATTTGGTTCTGTAAAGCCTGATTGAACAAGACTTATTGCTATGCCCGCCATTGTTTCAGTGATCAGTCTGGTTTAACCAGGCTAGTAGCTAACAGTTCTCAAACCTCTCCTCAGGAACCCCAGCCGGTCCAAACCTCTCCTCGGGGACCCCCAGCCAGTCCAAACCTCTCCTCGGGGACCCCCAGCCAGTCCAAACCTCTCCTCGGGGACCCCCAGCTGGTCCAAACCTCTCCTCGGGGACCCCCAGCCAGTCCAAACCTCTCCTCGGGGACCCCCAGCCGGTCCAAACATCTCCTCGGGGACCCCAAGCCAGTCCAAACCTCTCCTCGGGGACCCCAAGCCGTTCCAAACCTCTCCTCGGGGACCCCCAGACATTCCATGTATTTGATCTATTCCACAGCTAACACACCTGATTCAACTTGTCAACTAATCATCAAGCCCTTGACTCGGTAAATCAGGTGAGATAGTTCATGGCTACAACACAATTGTGAACTGGCTGGGAGTCCCAGAGGAGAGGTTTGGACTGGCTTGGGGTCCCCGAGGAGATGTTTGGACCGGCTGGGGGTCCCAGAGGAGAGGTTTGGACCAGCTGGGGGTCCCCGAGGAGAGGTTTGGACCGGCTGGGGGTCCCCGGGGAGAGGTTTGGACCGGCTGGGGGTCCCCGGGGAGAGGTTTGGACCAGCTGGGGGTCCCCGGGGAGAGGTTTGGACCAGCTGGGGGTCCCCAAGGAGAGGTTTGGACCAGCTGGGGGTCCCTGAGGAGAGGTTTGGACCAGCTGGGGGTCCCCGAGGAGAGGTTTGGACCAGCTGGGGGTCCCCGAGGAGAGGTTTGGACCGGCTGGGGGTCCCCGAGGAGAGGTTTGGACCAGCTGGGGGTCCCCAAGGAGAGGTTTGAGAACCACTGACTTGTAGATAACAAAGAGGTCACTTTGAGGACGTCATTTAATGGTCAAGTGGATTAGTGACGGAAACGTGACCTCTTTAAAGGTTACTATCAATGGTTACTGTCAGAATGTTGAGGGTAAGGTCAGCTAAGTATGGTAATCTCCACTATAGCATCCTCCATAGCATATGAGAAGGACTCTTTAATTTAATTATAACTAAGTAATCACATGAGCACCAATTGAGCACCCTCATTTCAAAGAGTGTTAAGATTGTGTGTAGCAAGCTGAAATGTCTTACATTTACATTGAGATACATTGACCTACAGTATGTGGGAATGTCCATTATTGCAAACATTAAATTCACATATGGAGGACATTTCTCAGTGTTATGCACTTACTGTTTACATTAAAGTGTTTCACCATGGTGGTAATTCCTGTATATTAACAGTAATATACCATGCCAAGATTTCACTCGGGCTAAATTGCGCAAGTTCATGCTGGTTTAGGGAAACAAAAAGCGTGATAGAAAATATGATTTATGAAATGTCCTGCTGGTGAAGGATCCATGGCGACAGCTGTAACAGACTGATCCAGCACTTTAGGCTTCACACAGTGATTCTAATCACAACAGCAAGATTAGATCTCAGAGTCCCTGCTGTGAGTATCTTAACTGACAGTGATGGAGAGAGGTGTGTGTGGAGGGGATGGAGAGAGATAGTTGGGAAAGAAAGAGGGTGGAAACTGTAGAGAGTAGTGGGGAGAGATGCAAGAGACAGAGGGAGAGAAAGAGAGGCATTACCATTCCAGACAAGCCCCTACGTTATCACAAAATCACATCCACAGAAGGTCCTGTCTGACATTTAAACATGCTGCATGTTAACAAATACAAACAAGTGTGAGTATGTATGAGGTGGGGAGACAGTCTGGAATGGCCAAGTCTACAGAATAGGCTTACCCACCAAAAAACTCACTTCAAAGTAGGTCTATGCATAAAGTCTTAAATAAAAAAAACTGAAAAAGTATGTGAAATCAAGAACCCCATTGACGAGTCACTTGGCTATAACCAAGGTGGGCCAAGGCCTGACGAGTCACTTGGCTATAACCAAGGTGGGCCAAGGCATGACGAGTCACTTGGCTATAACCAAGGTGGGCCAAGGCCTGACGAGTCACTTGGCTATAACCAAGGTGGGCCAAGGCCTGACGAGTCACTGGGCTATAACCAAGGTGGGCCAAGGCCTGACGAGTCACTTGGCTATAACCAAGGTGGGCCAAGGCCTGACGAGTCACTTGGCTATAACCAAGGTGGGCCAAGGCCTGACGAGTCACTTGGCTATAACCAAGGTGGGCCAAGGCATGACGAGTCACTGGGCCTGCTCAAATCACGCAAAAGTGGCACCAGCTCTCATACACACTTAGACCGTCAACACAAATTGAAATCCCAATCTCAGCACAGTCCCCCTTTAATGATTAATAACTTCTGAATTCATTACCTTCTGAAATGTGTCAAATCAAATCAAATTTCATTTGTCACATGCTTCGTAAACAACAGTTGGCCACGTCTACAGAGTAGACTAACAGTGAAATGCTTACTTACCGGCCCTTCCCAACAATGCAGAGATCTTTTTTTTTTGTATAATAGAAAAATAATAACACAAGGAATAAAATACACAATGAGTAGGGATAACTTGGCTATATACACGGCAGTGGCGTTCGGTGCCATTTAAGATGAGGGAGGACAAATGTTTTTTTCTTCATGAGCATGGCCTTATTTCTATTACAGCATATTGGATGACAGATTACAGCATTCATATTCCATTCACCAAGTTCAATGTAACAGCAATAGGTTTAAGCTACTACAAGATACTCAAATTTTCCCTATACCCATCATGAGGTTGCTACAACCTAGCCTATGAATGAAAGTTTACAATGTACCACCTTGCACACTCTTGCCTGCATCTAGCTGATCTAGGGTGTACTCATTAGTACAACAGTTGCAAACGAGAGTTTCTATTGGACAAATGCAGGTATGTTTATCCTCGTTTCGTTACGTTTGCTTCTGTTTAAGAAATGGCGGAATTAATACACCCCTGAGCACACATAAAAAACAGTTCACTTTCATAGCAGCCATGTTGTATTCCTTCTCGCATCTATGCGCTCTCCACCTCTCACCTTTTCCCTTCTCTTGTGGACTTCAGTATACAACACATCAGCTGTATGTGACCAGACCAAAAAAAAACTTTACAAGCCAAACCATTTCATAACTGCTACACACAGACTACATCGTTGTCACCATATTAGCTAAAGTAATGTCATAGTCAACATAGCTAATAGAACTGACACATTAGTAAACCCGCTACAATCACACAGTAACGTTAACAGTGTACAGTCAGTAAGCAATAAATTAGTCAAACCAAAAGCTTACCTTGACTTGCGAGATTTCCAGCATTGTGTTGGATAGTCATAGCCAGCTAGCTAACATAGCATCCATCTGTTTGAGCAGGGTGTTTGAGTAGGCTAAACTAGCTAGCTGCATTTGCTACCTACGTAAGTGAAAAAAAACTACGAAATCTCTCTCTATCTCTCTCCTGCTTCTCCTTCATTTTGGAAGAAATTAATTTGTTAAAAACTGTTCAACTATTGTCTCTCTCTCTCTTTGAGTCAACTACTCACCACATTTTATGCACTGCAGTGCTAGCTAGCTGTAGCTTATGCTTTCATAACTAGATTCATTCTCTGATCCTTTGATTGGGTGGACAACATGTCAGTTCATGCTGCAAGAGCTCTGATAGGTTGGAGGACGTCCTCCAGAAGTTGTCATAATTACTGTGTAAGTCTATGGAAGGGGGTGAGAACCATGAGCCTCCAAGGTTTTGTATTGAAGTCAATGTACCCAGAGGAGGAGGGAAGCTAGCTGTCCTCTGGCTACAACATGGTGCTACCCTACAGAGGGCCGTTGAGGCTACTGTAGACCTTCATTGCAAAACAGTGTGTTTTAATAAATTATTTGATGACGTGAATATTTTTTAGTATAGTTTTATTTAAAAAGGTTAACTTTTTAAATGTTTTACCATTTCTATTTGTATTTTTATGAAATTCACTAAGGAGGATGGTCCTCCCCTTCCTCCTCTGAGGAGCCTCCACTGAAACACGGGGTAGTACATAGTCGATGTGCAGGGGTACGAGGTAATTGAGGTAGATATGTACCTATACAGTAGGTAAGGATAAAGGGATATAGTAACTAGGCAACAGGATAGATAATAAACTGTAGCAGCAGCGTATGTGAGGAGTCAAAAGAGTTAGTGCAAAAAGGGTCAATGCAGACAGTGAAATAATTAACCAATAGCTACCCGGACTAACTATTTAGCAGTCTTATGGCTTGGGGGTAGAAGCTCTTTAGGGTCCTGTTGGTTCCAGACTTGCTGCATCGGTACAGAGAACAGTCTGTGACTTGGGTGGCTGGAGTCTTTGACAATATTTAGGGCCTTCCTCTGACACCGCCTGGTATAGAGGTCCTGGATGGCAGGGAGCTCTGCCCTAATGATGTACTGGGCCGTATGCACTACCCTCTGTAGTACCTTGTGGTCAGATGCCAAGCAGTTGCCGTACCAAGCAGTGATGCAGGAACAGGCATTGTCTTCATGACTGTTGCTGTGTCTGAAGGTACAAACTGCCTTCCCGGTGGGCCCGGAGAGCAAATCAAGTGCACTATAGGCCTACCGCTGGCCAATCGGATGGCTCAGATGACCGTGTCTGCAGTAACGTTGCAGGCATAAAAGAAAGCTACAGCAAAGTTGATACTGTGAGATTTCAAAACGTTTAGAACCATGACTAGAGAGAGACTGTCAACGAATACAGCAAAGAGATGCTGTTTTTATGAGTGAGTTCATGTTTAAGTTCTTACTCAGCACTGTCAACACTTTGTATTCAACACTTTTATAAGCCATAAAATGCACGTTCTTCCTATTTCCACTCAGCGCTAAAACAAGCACTGCAGCAGTAATGAATGAGCAGGAAAGTGTATCTATAGGCTTGTGTTGTTCTTATTAGCGGCTTGGGTCTTTTTTAATATCGAGGAATATTTCACTTTCTCTGTTCATAGGAGTAACAACATGAATTTGTGCATGAGGCAGAAATAATGCGGTGTGACTTGAGTTTTCGCCATCAGCTGGAAGACGGTGTCCCTTTTTGGTCAGTGTCAGTGGAGGAAAGGGAGAGCAGAGGGATGTTGAGAGGCAGTGGAGGAAAGGGAGAGCAGAGGGATGTTGAGAGGCAGTGGAGGAAAGGGAGAGCGGAGGGATGTTGAGAGGCAGTGGAGGAAAGGGAGAGCAGAGGGATGTTGAGAGGCAGTGGAGGAAAGGGAGAGCAGAGGGATGTTGAGAGGCAGTGGAGGAAAGGGAGAGCAGAGGGATGTTGAGGTGTCAGTGGAGGAAAGGGAGAGCAGAGGGATGTTGAGGTGTCAGTGGAGGAAAGGGAGAGCAGAGGGATGTTGAGGTGTCAGTGGAGGAAAGGGAGAGCAGAGGGATGTTGAGGTGTCAGTGGAGGAAAGGGAGAGCAGAGGGATGTTGAGGCGGACCCTCAGTCTGCTGTTCTCTCCCTCTGCTGAGACTGACCATCAGATGCAGGCACCATCAGCCCAGTCAAATAAAAATAAAAAGCAAATCATTTAAATGTATGCTCACTCAGCTGTGCCTCACAAGTAATACAACAACAGATATATTACCAGTGTGATAATATAGCCTACCTCAAATAAAAATGGCCCGAACAACAATGCATTGGTAGGTCAATTCAAGCAAATCCAATATCCAGTGATAATGTATTGGATCTATAGCTTACTGCACAAACCTCATTGCTACAGTACTGTTTTTAATTGGTTAATGTTGCATAGGCTTACTCTTTGTAAGTCTGAGCAGTAAATCTCAGCTTGCATTATTGTCACGCCCTGGCTCTGGGGACTCTTATATGTTGAGCCAGGGTGTTAGTTTCTATGTGTTGTGTCTATGTTTTGTTTTCTATGTGTTTTCTAGATCGTGTATTTCTGTGTTGGCCGGGGTGGTTCCCAATCGGAGGCAGCTGTGTCTTGTTGTCTCTGATTGGGTACCATACTTAGGCAGCCTGTTGTGCACTTGTCTTTTGTGGGATCTTGTTCCGTGTAGGTTTGTGTTTATGACCGAGGACTTCACGTTTCGTTTTGTTGTTTTGTTGCTGTGTGTAAGTACTCAATAAAAGATGTACGCCTTTCACGCTGCGCCTTGGTCCGGTTCCTATAACGAGCGTGACAGAAGATCCCACCAAAACAGGACCAAGCAGCGTTTCCAGGAGCAAACACCGGAGGTAACGTTGGTAGATGTCCTCCTCGGTTGTGGGAGGATAACGGAGCAGGAGGCCGTCCGTTACCGGAGGGCGATGAAGGGGGAGACCCAGGCAGGAGAGGAGAAGCGGCGCCAACCGGGCCGTCGTCGGACAGGCGAGAGGCAACCCCAATACATTTTTTGGGGGGGGCACACGGCATGGACGACGGGGCTGCTGGAGGCAGCTACAGGGCGAGATTGTGGACTAGGAGAGAAGGCCACCAGGTTACGGGGGCCATTGGTCATTAGAGGGAAGGAGAGTGTAGAGGCACGGCGAGAGGTACTGGGGTGTGTCCGGTCCGGCCCGTTCCTGATCCCCGCACAAGGCCAGTGGTGTGTGTTCCCAGTACGGTCCGGCCTGTTCCTGTCCCTCGCACCAAGCCTGTGATGCGCATCGCCAGCCCGGCCCGGCCTGTTCCTGCCCCTCGCACCAAGCCTGTGGTGCGCGTCGCCAGCCCGGCCCGGCCTGTTCCTGCCCCTCGCACCAAGCCTGTGGTGCGCGTCGCCAGCCCGGCCCGGCCTGTTCCTGCCCCTCGCACCAAGCCTGGGGTGCGTGTCGCCAGCCCGGCCCGGCCTGTTCCTGCCCCTCGCACCAAGCCTGTGGTGCGCGTCGTCAGCCCGGTCCGGCCTGGTCCTGCTCCCCGCACCAAGCCAGTGGTGCGCGTCGTCAGCCCGGTCCGGCCCGTTCCTGCTCCCCACACCAAGCCAGTGGTGCGCGTTGTCAGCCCGGTCCGGCCCATTCCTGCTCCCCGCACCAAGCCAGTGGTGCGCGTCGTCAGTCCGGCACAGCCCGTGCCTGTTTCACCGGTGCCTGGTCAGGTACCGGTCAGCTGCTCCACACCGGAGCCTAAGCAATCCGCTCCACCGATGTCCAGTCCAGCTCCAGCCTGCGGGACCAGGGGCGCTACGGGGGGGAAGTTAGAGAGTGGTGGTCACGCCCGGAGCCGGATCCGCCTCCGAGGCGGAATGCCCACCCGGCCCCTCCCCTGTTGGGTTTAGTTGGCGCGGTCGCAGTCCGCGCCTTTGTGGGGGGGGGGGGTACTGTCACGCCCTGGCTCTGGGGACTCTTATATGTTGAGCCAGGGTGTTAGTTTCTATGTGTAGTGTCTATGTTTTGTTTTCTATGTGTTCTTTTCTAGATCGTGTATTTCTGTGTTGGCCCGGGGTGGTTCCCAATCGGAGGCAGCTGTGTCTTGTTGTCTCTGATTGGGAACCATACTTAAGCAGCCTGTTGTGCACTTGTCTTTTGTGGGATCTTTTTCCGTGTAGGTTTGTGTTTATGACCGAGGACTTCACGTTTCGTTTTGTTGTTTTGTTGCTGTGTGTAAGAACTCAATAAAAGATGTACGCATTTCACGCTGCGCCTTGGTCCGTTGCTCATGACGATCGTGACAATTATGGTGGCCACTGTTCTAGAGTTTATCCTGTTAACACTATCAACGCTTCCCTTTACTGTGGCAATTGTGATCGAATCAACGCAATATTAGCCACTTTCAATACAACATACCGAAACAAAACGAACTATGCAAGAGATTAGGTAGGCAGAACGCATCGGAGAGGCATTCTATTGCATTGACATGCACTACTCAGCCCGTACTTTACACAGACCGGTGCGGCATAACGAGAGCTGCAGTAGGTCTACATGCCAAATAGACCTTTGCGATATATGGATCTGTGCCATTTACTTTGAACTGGACTATGTTTACAGCATGAGCAGTCATGAATAGATGACCTTGTTTTGAGATCAAAGCGAGAGCTGCATGTAGCCACGTGTGCACATTTTGTTCATATCCGTTCCTAGTTAGTGAGATATTGGCCCAGTTATAGATAATTTGTAGTCAGCAATATGGGAGTGTCTCCCAACCTGTCTCCCAACCTCAGCGGTTCTGGAATATGAACTACACTACCACAGTCCTCCCCGGAACCCTCAGGTTGCCCAGCACAATATTACCGCCCTAATTGGTGATGATTGTTGACAGAAGCCGGAGTCACAGAACCCCTTAATGGCGTGGGAGGGAAAGAGAGATAGAAGGAGGGGAGTTCTGATGAAAGGAAAAAAAATGAAAGAGGGAAGTGTTGCTTTTCTCTAATGAAAGAAAGTGGATGGAAGACGCTAGAGGGGTGGCGGCTCGGCTGCAGTGGCGAGAAACATTTTGAAACAGGTTTGAAGCGTGTTTTGTTATGTGGTCCTATTGAACATGGCACAAGGCCAGAGTAGGGTTGAGACTAATACAAGTAGCATGTGGAAAATAAGATATTATACAGCAGGGAGATACTTTTAATTCACCATCCATGGGGAGACAGCAAGATCTAACTGTCAATATCTTATTCTGCCCAGTGTCAGAAGCCTCTCATCTCATCTGGTTGAAAGATGATAGATACTTTATAATGTTCCTAAAATATATCTTGCTGTCAGTTCCTAAGATTGGCTTTGAATTACATTTTGATTCACACTCTTCAAAGCAGATAATCCTCCCAGAAATCCTCATTGTCCTTCTAAATCTTTAACTCTTCTTTATGTGCCTTTCTGTCATCCAGAATCCTCTTATTTTCTACCAAACAGATTGAGGAGAGTTGAGGCCGTATTCAACACCAGTAAGCTCTTTACATGGACCAGATTGTGTCATGTAATGGAATTAAAAAATATCCCTCAATGCAATCTTTACCATATTTCAATGTATTCTCAACTAAAGATGAATTAGAGACGCGCTACATTTGAACTAGCTGAAAGATGTCACCAGCCTGGTCCTGGATCTGTTTGTGCTGTCTTGCCTACTACGACAGTCATGCCGAACAGGAGAGCACTCAGAGATATGGGACCAGGCTAAGATATTACCTCCATAACTGTCCAAGTGAAGCGTTACTACCATTACTGGACTCAATCATAACAGTTCAATAATATGAGCCATAAAATGTTCACCAACAAAAAAGAAAAATGACACAAAAAGACACTTGACTTTCCCTCCACATTGTGGTGTCAAACATGCTGTCCATTCAGCCCTTCAATACTCCTACACTGTCCATTGTTTTGGATGACGAGTCACCTTGCTAACGCCATCGCAATGTTACGTGTCACAACTCACGTTGATCATACCCTACCATTGTTATTGTTTGTCCAGGGCTACCTGGTCATACCCTACCATTGTTATTGTGTGTCCAAGGCTACCTGGTCATACTTTAACATTGTTTCAGAGTTGACACACACACGTTACAGCGCCGGCCATATACACTACCGTTCAAAAGTTTGGGGTCACTTAGAATTGTCCTTGTTTTCGAAAGAATAGCAATTTTTTGGTCCATTAAAATAATATCAAATTGATCAGAAATACAGTGTAGACGTTGTTAATGTTGTAAATGGCTATTGTAGCTGGAAACGGCTGATTTTTTATGGAATATCTACATAGGCGTACAGAGGCCCATTATCAGCAACCATCAGTCCTGTGTTCCAATGGCACGTTGTGTTTGCTAATCCAAGTTCATCATTTTAAAAGGCTAATTGATCGTTAGAAAACCCTTTTGCAATTACGTTAGCACAGCTGAAAACTGTTGTGCTGATTAAAGAAGCAATAACACTGGCCTTCTTGAGACTAGTTGAGTATCTGGAGCATCAGCAATTGTGGGTTCGATTACAGGCTCAAAATGGCCAGAAACAAATAACTTTCTTCTGAAACTCGTCAGTCTATTCTTGTTCTGAGAAATGAAGGCTATTCCATGCGAGAAATTGCCAAGAAACTGAAGAACTCACACAACGCTGTGTACTACTCCCTTCACAGAACAGCGCAAACTGTCTCTAACCAGAATAGAAAGAGGAGTGGGAGGCCCCAGTGCACAACTGGACAGCTAGAGTGTCTAGTTTGAGAAACAGACGCCTCACAGGTCCTCAACTGGCATCTTCATTAAATAGTACCCGC
Organism: Coregonus lavaretus; assembly: GCF_964263955.1. Taxonomy (NCBI): domain Eukaryota; kingdom Metazoa; phylum Chordata; class Actinopteri; order Salmoniformes; family Salmonidae; genus Coregonus; species Coregonus lavaretus. Next base: position 33,319,936 of record NC_140024.1, read on the forward strand.
AAAACACCAGTCTCAACATCAACAGTGAAGAGGCGACTCCGGGATGCTGACCTTCTAGGCAGAGTTGCAAAGAAAAAGCCATATCTCAGACTGGCAATAAAAATAAAAGATTAAGATGGGCAAAAGAACACAGACACTGGACTTTATCTTTGCAACTCTGCCTAGAAGGTAGCATCCCGGAGTCGCCTCTTCACTGTTGACGTTGAGACTGGTGTTTTGCGGGTACTATTTAATGAAGCTGCCAGTTGAGGACCTGTGAGGCGTCTGTTTCTCATACTAGACACTCTAATGTATTTGTCCTCTTGCTCAGTTGTGCACCGGGGCCTCCGACTCCTCTTTCTATTCTGGTTAGAGCCAGTTTGCGCTGTTCTGTGAAGGGAGTATGTCACGCCCTGGCCTATATAACTCTAGCTAGTTTGGTCAGGGTGTGAATATCTATGTTTGTATTTTTATGTTTGGCCGGGTGTGGTTCCCAATCAGAGGCAGCTGTCGCTTGTTGTCTCTGATTGGGGATCATACTTAGGCAGCCAGTTCTCCTGCCTGTGTTGTGGGTTTTTGTTTTGTGCTCGGTGAGTTTGGCTTGTGTGTATAGCCTTCCGACGTCACGTTTCGTTGCCTGTTGTTGTTTTGTGTGTTTATTCGGTTTAATAAACATGGATGCATTTCACGCTGCGCCTTGGTCCTTCTCGTTCATCAACGATCGTGCCCAGGAGGAGCAGAGAGGATGGACCTGGCGGGAGATGAGAGAGGATCTGGCAAGGAAGATGGAGGCCCTGAAAGGGATCAGGGTGGAGAAGGAGAGACAGCCCCAATAAAAAATTTTGGGGTGCTAAAAGGGTGGTCGGGGAGCGACAGAGAGGAGCCCCGACCACTGCACTCGTGGGGGCTCAAAGAGGAGTCCTCACTGGAGGAGGACGGGGCGCGGAGTGTAAGGGACGGAGACAGTCATAGACCTCCAGCACCGGTTCCCAGTCCGGTACGCCCCGTACCTGCTCTCCGCACCAAGCCAGTGGTGCGTGTTCCCAGTCTGGCCCGGCCTGTTCCTGCTCTCCGCACCAAGCCAGTGGTGCGTGTTCCCAGTCTGGCCCGGTCTGTTCCTGCTCCTCGTACCAAGCCAGTGGTGCGCGTCGCCAGTCCGGCCCGGTCTGTTCCTGCTCCTCGCACCAAGCCAGTGGTGCACGTCGCCAGTCCGGCCCGGTCTGTTCCTGCTCCTCGTACCAAGCCAGTGGTGCGCGTCGCCAGTCCGGCCCGGCCTGTTCCTGCTCCTCGTACCAAGCCAGTGGTGCGCGTCGCCAGTCCGGCCCGGTCTGTTCCTGCTCCTCGCACCAAGCCAGTGGTGCGCGTCGCCAGTCCGGCCCGGTCTGTTCCTGCTCCTCGTACCAAGCCAGTGGTGCGCGTCGCCAGTCCGGCCCGGCCTGTTCCTGCTCGTCGCACCAAGCCAGTGGGGCGCGTCGCCAGTCCGGCACGGCCCGTGCCCGTTCCACCGGTCAGCGGCTCCATTCCAGAGCCAGAGCAGTCCGCTCCACCGGTGCCTGATCCAGCTCCGGTCAGCGGCTCCACGCTGGAGCCAGAGCAGTCCGCTCCACCGGTGCCTGATCCAGCTCCGGTCAGCGGCTCCACTCCGGAGCCAGAGCCGCCACCGAGGCTGGAGGCCCGCCCGGACCCTCCCCTATTCAGTCAAGTTTGTGCGGCCGGAGTCCGCACCTTTGGGGGGGGGGGGGGGGATACTGTCACGCCCTGGCCTATATAACTCTAGCTAGTTTGGTCAGGGTGTGAATATCTATGTTTGTATTTCTATGTTTGGCCGGGTGTGGTTCCCAATCAGAGGCAGCTGTCGCTCGTTGTGTCTGATTGGGGATCATACTTAGGCAGCCAGTTTTCCTGCCTGTGTTGTGGGTTTTTGTTTTGTGCTCGGTGAGTTTGGGTTGTGTGTATAGCCTTCCGACATCACGTTTCGTTGCCTGTTGTTGTTTTGTGTGTTTATTCGGTTTAATAAACATGGATGCATTTCACGCTGTGCCTTGGTCCTTCTCGTTCATCAATGATCGTGACAGAGTAGTACACAGCATTGTACGAGATTTTCAGTTTCTCTGCAATTTCTTCATTTCTCAGAACAAGAATAGACTGACGAGTTTCAGAAGAAAGTTATTTGTTTCTGGCCATTTTGAGCCTGTAAATGAACCCACAATTGCTGATGCTCCAGATACTCAACTAGTCTCAAGAAGGCCAGTTTTACTTTTTCTTTAATCAGCACAACAGTTTTCAGCTGTGCTAACATAATTGCAAAAGCATTTTCTAATGATAAACTTGGATTAGCAAACACAACGTGCCATTGGTTGCTGATAATGGGCCACTGTACGCCTATGTAGATATTCCATTAAAAATCAGCCGTTTCCAGCTACAATAGCCATTTACAACATTAACAATGTCTACACTGTATTTCTGATCAATTTGATGTTATTTTAATGGACAAAAAAATTGCTTTTCTTTCAAAAACAAGGGCATTTCTAAGTGACCCCAAACTTTTGAATGGTAGTCTATATACAGTGGGGAAAAAAAGTATTTAGTCAGCCACCAATTGTGCAAGTTCTCCCACTTAAAAAGATGAATGAGGCCTGTAATTTTCATCATAGGTACACGTCAACTATGAAAGACAAATTGAGAAAAAAAAATCCAGAAAATCACATTGTAGGATTTTTTATGAATTTATTTGCAAATTATGGTGGAAAATAAGTATTTGGTCACCTACAAACAAGCAAGATTTCTGGCTCTCACAGACCTGTAACTTCTTCTTTAAGAGGCTCCTCTGCCCTCCACTCGTTACCTGTATTAATGGCACCTGTTTGAACTTGTTATCAGTATAAAAGACACCTGTCCACAACCTCAAACAGTCACACTCCAAACTCCACTATGGCCAAGACCAAAGAGCTGTCAAAGGACACCAGAAACAAAATTGTAGACCTGCAGCAGGCTGGGAAGACTGAATCTGCAATAGGTAAGCAGCTTGGTTTGAAGAAATCAACTGTGGGAGCAATTATTAGGAAATGGAAGACATACAAGACCACTGATAATCTCCCTCGATCTGGGGCTCCACGCAAGATCTCACCCCGTGGGGTCAAAATGATCACAAGAACGGTGAGCAAAAATCCCAGAACCACACGGGGGGACCTAGTGAATGACCTGCAGAGAGCTGGGACCAAAGTAACAAAGCCTACCATCAGTAACACACTACGCCGCCAGGGACTCAAATCCTGCAGTGCCAGACGTGTCCCCCTGCTTAAGCCAGTACATGTCCAGGCCCGTCTGAAGTTTGCTAGAGTGCATTTGGATGATCCAGAAGAGGATTGGGAGAATGTCATATGGTTAGATGACACCAAAATATAACTTTTTGGTAAAAACTCAACTCGTCGTGTTTGGAGGACAAAGAATGCTGAGTTGCATCCAAAGAACACCATACCTACTGTGAAGCATGGGGGTGGAAACATCATGCTTTGGGGCTGTTTTTCTGCAAAGGGACCAGGACGACTGATCCGTGTAAAGGAAAGAATGAATGGGGCCATGTATCGTGAGATTTTGAGTGAAAACCTCCTTCCATCAGCAAGGGCATTGAAGATGAAACGTGGCTGGGTCTTTCAGCATGACAATGATCCCAAACACACTGCCCGGGCAACGAAGGAGTGGCTTCGTAAGAAGCATTTCAAGGTCCTGGAGTGGCCTAGCCAGTCTCCAGATCTCAACCCCATAGAACATCTTTGGAGGGAGTTGAAAGTCTGTGTTGCCCAGCGACAGCCCCATAACATTACTGCTCTAGAGGAGATCTGCATGGATGAATGGGCCAAAATACCAGCAACAGTGTGTGAAAACCTTGTGAAGAATTATTGAAAACATTTGACCTGTGTCATTGCCAACAAATGGTATATAACAAAGTATTGAGAAACTTTTGTTATTGACCAAATATTTATTTTCCACCATAATTTGCAAATAAATTCATTAAAAATCCTACAATGTGATTTTCTTGATTTTTTTTCCTCATTTTGTCTGTCATAGTTGACGTGTACCTATGATGAAAATTGCAGGCCTCTCTCATCTTTTTAAGTGGGAGAACTTGCACAATTGGTGGCTGACTAAATACTTTTTTCCCCCACTGTATGTATATATAGGACCATTCATTCTGCCCTCTGACTGAGCCAAAATAATAACCCTATTTCCTGACTTGACAACCCTCTGACTGAAGCCTTCATCACACGCTGTTGGTGATGCTGTCACCATGGTGATGCACAACAGGAGGGGGTCTAAGTACCACTGTCATCGTCATCAGGGGGGAAGAGTTCCTCCCACACCAGAGATACTGTCATCACACCGTCCTCCCTCGTCTAGGAGACAACAGAGGAAATGAGATGATGAACAGTGTGGGTTGTTCTCCACCACGGGCACCACAGGCCAGAAAACCATGGCCATGGGAAGGAAGCCATGCTCTGAACACATCTGAGACCGTGCAGGTCATGTCAGGTCATGACTCATTAACACTAAAGGATTCTATACAGAGGCTAGTCAGCGTCATATTAGACAAGGCCAGTAACCACTGTTACAGTCCTTATTACATACAGCACTGTAAGCCAGGCTAGACGGTCCTCCATATTCTGAAGCATTAGGCTACCCATTGTTCGATGAACACTTGACGCCCTCGCCAAGTGAGGTTTCCACCACGCTCTTGCACATAACATGAACTGCTCTGTCACAGAATAACGTGACACATGGAGCCCCTGGAGTCACATGACTGACAGCAGGGTCATCCAACCAGGGTCATCACACTGCTCCACTTAGCCCCTGGACACCAAAGCACAGTCCTGCCCTCTGTGCGAGGGGTGGGGGGGGGGTGCCTGAATCGAACAACGTTGCATCAATACAGTCATCCATCATGCTGACAGGGTGGCAACTTTAATGGGGAATTCAGGGCTCTCCTGTGGCGCCTGCTTACTGACTGGTGAGAGCAGGTCTGATGACAGGGACGGACATATTGGGATCATCCAAGGTCCGGGATATAGGGGCCACGCTTTACAGTGCATTGCATTGGACGTAGACTAGAGTAACTATAGTGACAGTAGAATAACCCAACTTGGAATAACATATAATTGTCCTATTTGGTAATTAGACTGTAATTAGTACACTGTGATGTAAAGGGCTACCACTTATTCTCTGCCTGTCCAAAACGGAGTCAGTCTATTGTTTTTCTATGGGGTTCATATGTGGACAAACTTGTTTTACTTGCCTCAAACTTTTGACTGATAGATGGATGTGTTTGTGTTCTTCATGTGTTTAATCCAAATGTAAATCTCGTCGTTGATTTTTAAATATATAGAAATAACAAAATATGACGAAAAGCTGATGTGTTGTTATAATGTACATGTAAACAGGTCAGAAATCCCGACTTCGGTTCGCAATGATCCCACGTATGGAAATAGAGCCTGCGAGAAGAGCCCTGTGGCTTCAGGCTAATCGGGGTGGGAGAGTGGGAAATGTAGGGACCCGGTGTCCAATTAATCACAGGTAAGACTGTTAACTTGTTTAGTATAATCCATTTGTAACTCCACTCACTACTTGTAGCTGTATAGTCTGTTTGTTTGTATTGTTGGTCTTGGCTAGTTTAATGTTCCGGTCAGTAGCTAGCTAGCACTGCTAGGACCGTCATGAAAAGGGGCCTGAGGGAAGTCCTACAATACTACGTTTTTCTAAGGAGTGAGAACGCTCGGGAGCAGGCAACAATGAAAAGTAATCTTTAGACATGTTGTACTTTTCTTAAATGTAGTTTTGTAATTTACTAAAATAAGCAGACAACAAGACAATTGCGTTTGAAAAAGGTTACGTTTTTGCTGTGAGCCAATGGGGTAACCTAGGTAACCACAGGTTGTTTACTCCACAGGCCGGTGGGGCCATGACGTTCTATCTAATACCGACTGGAACTATATTTCCTAATTGTCTGGATCTCCTAAAATATCTCTTCTTCTAATCTAACAT
>NC_140024.1:33330950-33423450 GCF_964263955.1 Coregonus lavaretus
CTCTCTCTCTCTCTCTCTCTCTCTCTCTCTCTCTCTCTCTCTCATTCTCTCTCCCTTTCTGCATCAGCGTTAATTTCCCAGGGATCAAAGCCAAGGCATGACATTAACATGTTTGAACCTTAAACCAGATCTTAAAGTCATATGGCAGCCTGAGCCAGAAAGCTGAATTTTAATGTGAACATTTATTAATTCAAGGGGTGATATATGGCCGTTGGGATTAGAGGGGGATGAGAACCTTTGAAAATGTGATGCCAGAGGGAGCATTTGCGGTAATATAGTCTATTTTATTAGAACATGCCACATCATTGTTCCCCTGGTTTGAAAACTACCCAGCAATTTCCACACTCCTGTAGTATCAAGTGAACTTGTGAAACAGGGCATAAGAACTTCCACTAATATTATTTCAGCCTTACAGGTTTTTGAGAAAGTTGTAATGGTGTTAGAGATAAGCAAGCTAGTTATTCAGTTTGTTCTGAAGACAATGCAACCTTCTCTACCTTGTACAGTCATTTCAAGGTTGCGACTTAAGTTATACCCTGAACAGAAGAAAAAACTAGGACGTTTGAGGTAAAACTCATCCTCTAAAACGTTCCCTCCTCTTACGAGCTAGATACAGCGAAAGGGGAAATGGCCTGTAATTTCAAATGACATTTGTGCAGAGACGGGACATATTTGGTCTGAGTGGGACTGAGAGAGATTTCACTGATTGGATTGAACCCAGCAGAGTCTGGCCGTAATGACTCTACAATGTCAAAGGGAGAAGGCATCTGCTGCTCAGAGGTCCAGCTAATCGATGGAGGGAGAAATGTCAAGAATGATGTCAGCGTCTGAGGTTGTTCACGTTGTGTACGAGTAATTTCTCTCTCTGAGTTGGCTTCCTAGAGGAATCAATTGAGCTTTAATGGGTGAGACTTGGTTTTTCACTTGAGTGTTAAATGCCTTTTCAGTTGGAATGGAAGCACCAGTTTATGTCCAACAGTGCAGTAATACCTAACAATACAAAACAATACACACAAATAAAAAATTAAGAAATTAAAAAATATCAGAACGAGCAATGTCAGTGTCCGGAATATGAATATATATATATATATATATATATATATATATATATATATATATATATATATATATATATATGATGGTGTGTATAGACAGTGTGGACAGCATATGAATAGAAAAGGTGTGTACAGCAGTAGTTATTTAGGATGAGCCTTGACTAAAAACAGTATATACAGTTGAAGTCGGAAGTTTACATACACCTTAGCCAAATACATTTAAACTCAGTTTTTCACAATTCCTGACATTTAATCCTAGTAAATATTCTCTGTTTTAGGTCAGTTAGGATCACCACTTTATTTGAAGAATGTGAAATGTCAGAATAATAGTAGAGAGAATGATTTATTTCAGCTTTTATTTCTTTCATCACATTCCCAGTGGGTCAGAAGTTTACATACACTCAGTTAGTATTTGGTAGCATTGCCTTTAAATTGTTTAACTTGGGTCAAACGTTTCGGGTAGCCTTCCACAAGCTTCCCACAATAAGTTGGGTGAATATTGGCCCATTCCTCCTGACAGAGCTAGTGTAACTGAGTCAGGTTTGTAGGCCTCCTTGCTCGCACATGCTTTTTTAGTTCTGCCCACACATTTTCTATAGGATTGAGATCAGGGCTTTGTGATGGCCACTCCAATACCTTTACTTTGTTGTCCTTAAGCCATTTTGCCACAACTTTGGAAGTATGCTTGGGGTCAATGTCCATTTGGAAGACCCATTTGCGACCAAGTTTTAACTTCCTGACTGATGTCTTGAGATGTTGCTTCAATATATCCACATAATTTTCCTTCCTCATGATGCCATCTATTTTGTGAAGTGTACCAGTCCCTCCTGCAGCAAAGCACCCCCACAGCATGATGCTGCCACCCCCGTGCTTCACGGTTGGGATGGTGTTCTTTGGCTTGCAAGCGACCCCCTTTTTCTTCCAATTGACTCAAATGATGTCAATTAGCCTATCAGAAGCTATGACATAATTTCTGGAATTTTCCAAACTGTTTAAAGGCATAGTCAATTTAGTGTATGTAAACGTCTGACCCACTGGAATTGTGATACAGTGAAATATAAGTGAAATAATCTGTCTGTAAACAATTGTTAGAAAAATTGCTTTTGTCATGCACAAAGTAGATGTCCTAACCTACTTGCCAAAACTATAGTTTGTTAACAAGACATTTGTGGAGTGGTTGAAAAACGAGTTTTAATGACTCCAACCTAAGTGTATGTAAACTTCCGACTTCAACTGTACATATGAAGTGGGTAAAACTGTATGTAAACATGTGACCAGTGTTCAATTAATCTATGTACAGATGGCAGCAGTCGGCTAGTAACCAGTCGGTGGTAGCCGGCTAGTAACAGTGACTAAGCTCAGGGCAGTGTACTGGGCGGAGGGCGGCTAGTGGTGACTATTTACAGCCTGGTCTCATAGACTAGACGTAACATACTGTAGTATATGTAAATCCGGGACACTCAAATTAGTACGACATGTTACGTTTGGTATGGTTACATAAGACAGAAGGTTACTTTAGGCAAATTGAACAGAGGGCGGATGGTCGGTGTATAACTAAACCGTCTAGCAACCCAAATGTTGCGCGTTCGAATCTCATCTTGAACAACTGTAACATTTGAGCTAATTAGCAACTTTTAAACTACTTCCTACGTTTTAGCTACTTTGCAACTACTTACCATGTTAGCTAACCCTTCCCCTAACCCTAACCTAACCCTTTTAGCTAACCCTTCCCCTAAACCTAACCCTAACCTTAACCCTTTAACCTGCCTCCTAACCTTAACCCTAACCTTAACCCCTAACCCTAACCCCTAGCTAATGTTAGCCAGCTAAATAACATTAGCGTTAGCCACCTAGCCACCTAGCTAACATTAGCCACAATAATTTGGAATTTGTAACATATAATATGTTTTCCACATTTGTAACATATTATACAAATTGCAATTCAAATTGTAATTCGTAACATATAAGAAATGGATGATGGATATCCACTAATTAATACGAAACATAACATATCATACTAAAAGTATGTCCCGGATTTACATATTCAGAATGATATGAAATGTTCTGAGACCAGGTTGCAGCTTAACAGTCTAATGTCCTGGAGATAGAAGCTGTATCTCAGTCTCTCGGTCACAGCTTTGATGCACCTGTACTGTCTCCGCCTTCTAGATGGTAACGGGGTAAACAGGCCATGGCTCGGGTGGCTGAGGTCCTTGATGATCTTCTTGGCCTTCCTGTGACACCAGGTGCTGTAGATGTCCTGGAGGGCAGGCCATGTGCCGCCGGTGATGCGTTGGTCTGACCGCACCACCCCCTGGAGAGCCCTGTGGTTGCTGGCGGTGCAATTGCGGTACCAGGCGGTGATACAGCCTGACAGGATGCTCTCAATGGTGCATCTGTAGAAGTTTGTGTGGGTCTTAGGGGCCAAGCCGAATTTCTTCAGCCTCCTGAGTTTGAAGAAGTGTTGTTGTGCCTTCTTCACCACACTGTCTGTGTGGAAGGACCATTTCAGATTGTTAGTGATGTGCACACATACACACACACTCACTCCCACTCGCGAACACACACGCCTTTTTTTTTGTCAGGGATGGTTAGTCATGTCATGTCTCGTGTGTGTGTGTGTCTGTGTTCCCAGGAGTCTTTGTTCACACAGAGAGACGCTCCTGAAAGACACAGACAAAGTCAAAGCCAGCGTCAGGCACGCATTTTAAGTGTAGGAAGCTTCCTTTGCTCATCTTCCATACCAGACAGAAACACAACAGAAGCTGACTGAGGGGAATCAATGCCATCTCAGAAAGACTGCTAAGGATTTCATAAAAGCTGAGATGTCGGGACCCTTTTTACTTTCCCAGAGTGGTAGTAATTTATTTGTCATAGAGAACTCAGTATTTTGTTATTACTCTAATCAGAAAACCAGCGGTGACAGGAGTTTCAGGGTGACAGGAGTTTCAGGGTGACAGGAGTTTCAGGGTGACAGGAGTTTCAGGGTGACAGGAGTTTCAGGGTGACAGGAGTTTCAGGGTGACAGGAGTTTCAGGGTGACAGGAGTTTCAGGGTGACAGGAGTTTCAGGGTGACAGGAGTTTCAGGATGACAGGAGTTTCAGGGTGACAGGAGTTTCAGGATGACAGGAGTTTCAGGGTGACAGGAGTTTCAGGATGACAGGAGTTTCAGGATGACAGGAGTTTCAGGATGACAGGAGTTTCAGGGTGACAGGAGTTTCAGGGTGACAGGAGTTTCAGGGTGACAGGAGTGTCAGGATGACAGGAGTTTCAGGGTGACAGGAGTTTCAGGATGACAGGAGTTTCAGGGTGACAGGAGTTTCAGGATGACAGGAGTTTCAGGGTGACAGGAGTTTCAGGGTGACAGGAGTTTCAGGGTGACAGGAGTTCCAGGGGGACAGGAGCTCCAGGCATGTGGTCTCTGTCTACTCATCTGAATGGTGCATGATGGAAATTGACTACAGGGTGACTACAGGGGGCTGAATGGTTACAGTGCACCTCATACCTCTCTCTCTCTCTCTGTCTCGCTCTCTCTCTCTCTCCTTCCCCCCTCTCTCTCTCCACCAAGGCATTAAGGTTGGAAGACACAGAGGAGCAGAGAGACTGACAGGAAGTAATAGAGTAAAGGGTGGAAGATGGAAAGAGAGGTAGAGACCAGGGACCATTTAAATATAATTACACAGTATTCTATGACAGTGACTGAATGATAGGGGACCAGCCACTGTGATTTGTTTCTCTTGTGAATCATACTTGAAAAATAACTCATATATAACCAATACCATCAAACAGGCAAAGCGTAAATACAGGACTAAGGTTGAATCCTACTACATCGGCTCCGACGCTCGTCGGATGTGGCAGGGCTTGCTAACTATTACGGACTACAAAGGGAAACCCAGCCGCGAGCTGCCCAGTGACACAAGCCTACCAGACGAGCTAAATGACTTATATGCGCGCTTCGAGGCAAGCAACACTGAAGCATGCATGAGAGCACCAGCTGTTCTGGACAACATTCACAAGGCCACATGGCCAGACGGATTACCAGGACGTGTACTCCGAGCATGCGCTGACCAACTGGCAAGTGTCTTCACTGACATTTTCAACCTGTCCCTGGCCGAGTCTGTAATACCTATACAGTGGGGAAAAAAGGATTTAGTAAGCCATCAATTGTGCAAGTTCTCCCACTTGATGAGAGAGGCCTGTAATTTTCATCATAGGTACACGTCAACTATGACAGACAAAATGAGATTTCTTTTTCCAGAAAATCACATTGTAGGATTTTTAATGAATTTATTTGCAAATTATGGTGGAAAATAAGTATTTGGTCAATAACAAAAGTTTCTCAATACTTTGTTATATACCCTTTGTTGGCAATGACACAGGTCAAACGTTTTCTGTAAGTCTTCACAAGGTTTTCACACACTGTTGCTGGAATTTTGGCCCATTCCTCCATGCAGATCTCCTCTAGAGCAGTGATGTTTTGGGGCTGTCGCTGGGCAACACAGACTTTCAACTCCCTCCAAAGATTTTCTATGGGGTTGAGATCTGGAGACTGGCTAGGCCACTCCAGGACCTTGAAATGCTTCTTACGAAGCCACTCCTTCGTTGCCCGGGCGGTGTGTTTGGGATCATTGTCATGCTGAAAGACCCAGCCACGTTTCATCTTCAATGCCCTTGCTGATGGAAGGAGGTTTTCACTCAAAATCTCACGATACATGGCCCCATTCATTCTTTTCTTTACACGGATCAGTCGTCCTGGTCCCTTTGCAGAAAAACAGCCCCAAAGCATGATGTTTCCAACCCCATGCTTCACAGTAGGTATGGTGTTCTTTGGATGCAACTCAGCATTCTTTGTCCTCCAAACATGACGAGTTGAATTTTTACCAAAAAGTTCTATTTTGGTTTCATCTGACCATATGACATTCTCCCAATCCTCTTCTGGATCATCCAAATGCACTCTAGCAAACTTCAGATGGGCCTGGACATGTACTGGCTTAAGCAGGGGGACACGTCTGGCACTACAGGATTTGAGTCCCTGGCGGCGTAGTGTGTTACTGATGGTAGGCTTTGTTACTTTGGTCCCAGCTCTCTGCAGGTCATTCACTAGGTCCCCCCGTGTGGTTCTGGGATTTTTGCTCATAGTTCTTGTGATCATTTTGACCCCACGGGGTGAGATCTTGCGTGGAGCCCCAGATCGAGGGAGATTATCAGTGGTCTTGTATGTCTTCCATTTCCTAATAATTGCTCCCACAGTTGATTTCTTCAAACCAAGCTGCTTACCTATTGCAGATTCAGTCTTCCCAGCCTGGTGCAGGTCTACAATTTTGTTTCTGGTGTCCTTTGACAGCGCTTTGGTCTTGGCCATAGTGGAGTTTGGAGTGTGACTGTTTGAGGTTGTGGACAGGTGTCTTTTATACTGATAACAAGTTCAAACAGGTGCCATTAATACAGGTAACGAGTGGAGGACAGAGGAGCCTCTTAAAGAAGAAGTTACAGGTCTGTGAGAGCCAGAAATCTTGCTTGTTTGTAGGTGACCAAATACTTATTTTCCACCATAATTTGCAAATAAATTCATAAAAAATCTTACAATGTGATTTTCTGGGGAAAAAAATCTCAATTTGTCGGTCATAGTTGACTTGTATATATGATGAATATTACAGGCCTCTCTCATCTTTTTAAGTGGGAGAACTTGCACAATTGGTGGCTGACTAAATACTTTTTTTCCCCACTGTATGTTTCAAGTAGACCACCATAGTCCCTGTCCCCAAGAACACCAAGGTAATCTGCCTAAATGACTACCGCCCCATAGCACTCACATCTGTAGCCATGAAGTGCTTTGAAAGGCTGGTCATGGCTCACATCAACACCATCATCCCAGAAACCATAGACCCACTCCAATTTGCATACCACCCCAACAGATCCACAGATAATGCAATCTCTATTGCACTCAATACTGCCCTTTCCCACCTGGACAAAAGGAACACCTACGTGAGAATGCTGTTCATTGACTACAGCTCAGCGTTCAACACCATAGTGCCCTCAAAGCTCATCACTAAGCTAAGGACCCTGGGACTAAACACCTCCCTCTGTAACTGGATCCTGGACTTCCTGACGGGCCGCCCCCAGGTGGTACGGGTAGGCAATAACACATCTGCCACGCTGCACCTCAACACGGGGGCCCCTCAGGGCTGCGTGCTCAGTCCCCTCCTGTACTCCCTTTCACCCATGACTGCGTGGCCAAGCACGACTCCAACACCATCATTAAGTTTGCCGACGACACAGCGGTGGTAGGCCTGATCACCAACAATGATGAGACAGCCTATAGAGAGGAGGTTAGTGACCTGGAATTGTGGTGCCAGGATAACAACTTCTCCCTCAACGTGATCAAGACAAAGGATTCCACATCACCAACACACTATCATGGTCCAAACACACCAAGACATTCGTGAAGAGGGCACGACAATGCCTATTCCCCTCAGGACACTGAGAAGATTTGGCATGGGTCCTCAGATCCTCAAAAAGTTCTACAGCTGCACCATCGAGAGCATCCGCCTGGTATGGCAACTGCTTGGCCTCCGACCGCAAGGTGCTACAGAGGGTAGTCTTACGGCCCAGTACATCACTGTGGCCAAGCTTCCTGCCATCCAGGACCTCTATACCAGGCGGTGTCAGAGGAAGGCCCTAAAAATTGCCAAAGACTCCAGCACCCTAGTCACAGACTGTTCTCTCTGCTACCACATGGCAAGCGGTACCGGTGCACCAAGTCTAGGTCCATAAGGCTTCATAACAGCTTCTACCCCCAAGCCATAAGACTGCTGAACAGCTAATCAAATGGCTACACGGACTATTTGCATTGAACCCCCCCCCCCCCCCCCCCCTATTTTTATACTGCTGCTACTCGCTGTTTATTATCTATTATCTATACATAGTCACTTTACCCCTTCCTACATGTACATATTACCTAAATTACCTCGACTAACCTGTACCCCCGCTCATTGACTCGGTACCGGTTATTGTTATTTTATTGCTGCTCTTTTATTTTTTACTTTAGTTTATTTAATAAATATTTTTCTTAACTCTTATGTTTCTTAAAACGGCATTGTTGGTTAAGGGCCTGTAAGTAAGCATTTCACCTGTTTCATTCGGCACGTGACAAATAAAATGTCATTTAATTTGATTTGAACCATTTTCCAATTCCTCCTACAGACACTCACATGAAACGGCACTGAGCCATGCAATACATACAGTACAACACACAAAATACTAGCAGTTTCTGGTCAGAAGAATGACCCCGTCCCCCGTCCCCCGTCCCCCATCCTCAATAACACACTCCCCCAACCATAAACCCATCCAATTGACTTTCATATCCAATTGATTCACCAGACTAATAGTGGCATCTTTATGAAGGCTTTAATTCTGGTGGCTTTCCTTTCTCCACTATAAAGCCAACCAAGCCAGGAGAGTGGAATGGCCATGCTAAATCGATTCAATCCACAGAAGGCAAACACAAGGCTCTGTTAATCAACGGGTTGCGATCTAGATTTTCTGGGTGTGAGCGTCTATATTCATTTCACCTGTCTGAAATCCAATTATTTGTCCATTCGCCTCTGCACTGATTAATTTTTATTTTATGAGAAACCTAATTGACAGTGAATGTGAACTGCGAGGCCTCTGATTGGTTCTCATTGTGTTCAGGCTTAGAGGCAGAGAGAGGACAAGCACACACATTCCAGCCTGTTTGATTAGGACTGTTCAGCTGAGCTGGCATTTATCAGGTGCAGCAAGGCCATTCAGACTGGAATACTGTAATGCTGGTTATACTAATAAGTACATGTACCAGCAGAATGTGTTCAGGGTGTGTGTGTGTGTGTGTGTGTGTGTGTGTGTGTGTGTGTGAATTGTGTGTGTGATGTGTGTGAAGTGTGTGTGTGTGTGTGACAAGCAGAGAGAGAGAGAGAGAGAGAGAGAGAGAGAGAGAGAGAGAGAGAGAGAGAGAGAGAGAGAGAGAGAGAGAGAGAGAGAGAGAGAGAGAGAGAGAGAGAGAGAGAGAGAGAGAGAGAGAGAGAGAGAGAGAGAGAGAGAGAGATGGGTGGCAGGGTGAGAGTGAATAAAAATGCATGGCAGTTGTTCATCCGTATCTGACACCAACTCTCTTTCTGCTTGGGAAGAGAAGTGTGGGAGGTATTTTTCACACTCAAACTGTTAAACGCTGTAAGCCGCTTTACCTGCCTGAATGCTTGGCTTGTATACAGAAATAAGATGTGACGATCAATCAATAAAAATTCATTGAATGAAATTGGACTAGATCTGTGGCCATGTAAATAACTGTTATAACTGGCACTATGCCACCAAATAAAGGAAGTGCCCAAATGCCATGACAATGACAAAGTCATGTAAATGACAAGTACACTCAGTAGAACAAAGCTTTGAATTTAGGAACAATTTCATTTGGAATAGTTGAATACTCAGGTCTGCACTGAAGATACAGCTTATTCAGTCTGCTGATCCAGTGGTATAATGAGTGTAACCTTAGTTCTGCTGATCCAGTGGTATAATGAGTGTAAACTTAGTTCTGCTGATCCAGTGGTATAATGAGTGTAACCTTAGTTCTGGTGATCCAGTGGTATAATTTGTGTAACCTTAATTCTGCTGATCCAGTGGTATAATTACTGTAACCTTAATTCTACTGATCCAGTGGTATAATGAGTGTAACCTTGTGCTTCCTCTGTAACCCCAAAGCATATTAATCTCTATAACCACCATGTAACCCCACTCTGTAACCCCACTCTGTAACTCCACTCTGTAACCCCAAAGCATACTAATCTCTGTAACCCCTCAGTACATTAATCTCAGGAGAGAACACTAGGGGAGACAGCACCAGAGTAGAACCCCTCAGTACATTAATCTCAGGAGAGAACACTAGGGGAGACAGCACCTCAAAACCCCTCAAAACGTGGCTCATGTAGAAAACACAAGAGTTTGACCAAACAATTCTTCAAGTGTATTTTATTTGAATATGTGTATAAAAAAGTGTATTTAAATCATAAAAAAATAAAAAATAAACATCCATTCCTGCTACCTCCGTCATCCGAAAAGACTGAGGTCAAGGCTTCGTATCTGAGGGCCCCAAATGTAATGATATCATATTTGTCTGCTACAGTATATTGACCTGTCACATAGTTCCAGATGGCAGAATGCTGCCACCATGCATCCCAAGCTAAGCTAACTCATTGGCAAGAGGACACATACAACAGCTTCCATCCTCCATTCAGCCCCTCTTCCCCTACACATGTAACCTAGATTTGACACATTCCATTTCATCTCTTTTTGTACAATTTTCACTCCACTTACCACTAAACAGAGATCTAATTGAAGGCAGCCCTGTAGTACAATGGAGCTATATGCTGCATAAGGCCTCACAGGAATTGGGCTTTAGGTGGGCAGTGAGCCGTGACGAGTGTGTGTGTAATGATATCTCTGATCGTTTGCAGGCCCATAATAATCTATGATGGAGTGTACGCTTCATTCATTCTGTGGAGAGAAGGTCAAGGAGATCCACAGGCAGTAGCGGCAGTATCTGAGCCGTGGAGTGGAACCACTTCTTTGAAAAGCGTTTACAATGAAAGGTGCTAGGCTCAAATGTATATTGATCACTGTATATTGGGTATAGTTATTAATTCACAGGTTTTCACCAAGGACTCAATAGAAAAATGCAGATGTTGCCATTCAATAATCCCCCCATCTCTCTCTCTGTCTCTCTCTCTCCATCTCTCTCTCTGTCTCCCTGGGGAAATAAGGTAACACTCACACGCTGCCTTCGAGACGTAACTGCTGTCTGCCAGAACATTGTGTAAACAAGTCACGGTTGGTCTGGTTAAGACACCGCTCATCCCTGAGTGACAGGCCACAGTGTTCAGCATTTGACACAAAATGGCAGACACAATTATTACCCGACAGGCAGAAGGAGGGAGCATGTAGACTACTATTGTTCTCATAAGGCTATATTCAGAGTGAAACCAGGACTGGCATGTAATCAGCGACAACCGGCCTTCGTTTAATAAAACTCAATATCCTTACGCCACCCCTGGCTTCCTGTAGACTCCATCATGGTGTTGTGCCACGTGTCGCGCTGCGTTCTTAATGATGACATGACTGCGGGGGGACACACAGGGCCATTGCTCTGCGTCTGCTGGAGTTTATCAGGATCAGTATGAGAGCTCATCACTAAAAGACCCCAGTCTGAACACACATCCCCATCATTAATACAGAACCTCTGCATTAGGTACTCATTACTGGGTTATGATACAGAGAGAGAGAGAGAGAGAGGGGGGGGGGACAGGAAATACATAGGACAGAGAGGGCAGTGATGGAGATATAGCGAAAGAGAAAGGAGAGAGAGAAAGATGTAGGAGATAGATATATAGAACAGGAAAGATATAGGACAGAGAGAGTAGTGAGGGACAGATAGAGACTAAGAGAATATTGAGAGAAGGTGTAGGGAGGCAGAAGGAGAGATGAAGTAGAGAAAGACTGAGGAGGATAGTGAAAGACTGAGGAGGATAGTGAAAGACTGAGGAGGATAGTGAAAGACTGAGGAGGATAGAGAAAGACTGAGGAGGATAGTGAAAGACTGAGGAGGATAGTGAAAGACTGAGGAGGATAGTGAAAGACTGAGGAGGATAGTGAAAGACTGAGGAGGATAGTGAAAGACAGGAGGATAGTGAAAGACTGAGGAGGATAGTGAAATACTGAGGAGGATAGTGAAAGACTGAGGAGGATAGTGAAAGACTGAGGAGGATAGTGAAAGACTGAGGAGGATAGAGAAAGACTGAGGAGGATAGTGAAAGACTGAGGAGGATGGAGAAAGACTGAGGAGGATAGTGAAAGACTGAGGAGGATAGTGAAAGACTGAGGAGGATAGTGAAAGACTGAGGAGGATAGTGAAAGACTGAGAACGATAGTGAAAGACTGAGGAGGATAGTGAAAGACTGAGGAGGATAGTGAAAGACTGAGGAGGATAGTGAAAGACTGAGGAGGATAGTGAAAGACTGAGGAGGATAGTGAAAGACTGAGGAGGATAGTGAAAGACTGAGGAGGATAGAGAAAGACTGAGGAGGATAGAGAAAGACTGAGGAGGATAGAGAAAGACTGAGGAGGATAGTGAAAGACTGAGGAGGATAGTGAAAGACTGAGGAGGATAGTGAAAGACTGAGGAGGATAGTGAAAGACTGAGGAGGATAGTGAAAGACTGAGGAGGATAGTGAAAGACTGAGGAGGATAGTGAAAGACTGAGGAGGATAGTGAAAGACTGAGGAGGATAGTGAAAGACTGAGGAGGATAGTGAAAGACTGAGGAGGATAGTGAAAGCAGTGTGGCAGTGTTGGTTGCTTGGTCTAGCTTTTCATCCTCCAGGAATGGTGATGTTCACCCTCTGGCCTGAGAGCAATTGTCTTTTCAGATCAGTTTGGTTTGTGGTGTGTGAATATAGCAAAACCCAGCTCCAAACTCCCACACTTCAACACCTCTCAATCCCACGGCGACTTTTGTCTTTGAAGATAACTATTCTAAACTGAAAAACACTCTCACTTTCCTTCTCTCACTTTTTCTCTCTCTCTCCCTCCATCTCTCTCCCTCCATCTCTCTTTTAATCTCTCTCTGTCATACACCCACACACACCCACAACACAGGTGGACACTGAATCCTTGAGATGAACAATGCCAGTCCAATTAGTGCCTTACCATTTTCAAAAGTTAACTTCAAAATATAGGAAAATATTTGTCAGAAGGGCTGGTGTAATATCATTTTGTTAACGTGACCTGTTCCACAAACACACTATGACCACCCCGTATTCATCATGCATTACTCCTCTATTCCAAACCCATTACCCCTCTATTCCAAACCCATTCCCCCTCTATCACCCAAGCCCACCCATTTCCCTTCTATTCCAGGTCATTGCGATTCCAGAGAACCTCTTATGCAACACAGTTTAAACTGTATTTCCAAAAGGTAGTCATGGCAAGTCAAGAATACCTTTCTCTCATTGTGGAAGAGTCTAAATGAAAGATAAACGGTAAGGTTAAAAACAGGCAGAGGGAGATTAAAGTGCCCACAGTAAGCGTCTCCAACAGGTAGAGGGAGATTAAAGTGCTCACAGCAAGCGTCTCCAACAGTTGCTCGCCGCCCACCTACAGTATGAGTAGCTTGGCAATCAATTGTTTTATGTGTTCCATCGCAAACTGCTATACGTAAGGGAGTGAACATTATTTATAAAAAGGGTTACATGGAGAAGATCGGACCTCTCTGATATGAAAATGGATGGCCCTCTCGTCAGAAAAATATATTTCACCTAAACCCACCCTGAACGTTTGAAAAAAAAACTAACAAGTGACCCTCCCCTATACCCAAAATATTAATTAAAACAAAGTGGATACCATTTACCCTCACTTCTTAGACAGACCAGAGCATTAGATATGCAATTTTTGGAGCTGTTCTTTGTCCTGTACGCAGTAAATGGCAATACAGGAATTTTGATAGTGCACAGGTCTGTGAGCCAGAAGGTTGTGGGTTCACAGACCACCGTGGACAAGAGTAGGGGTGGAAACATCTCCTTTACAATAAAAGCAATCCATGAATCTATCATCTTATTTGCAGATCCGAGAAAAAAATGCCTTTTATAAACATTTCATGCAATTCTACGTATAAGCAGAATATTTTTTAATAGCACACAAATTACCGGCTTATGTGTTCTCTTATTTTACATTTTAGTCATTTAGCAGACGCTCTTATCCAGAGCGACTTACAGTTAGTGAGTGCATACATTTTTTCATACTGGCCCCCCGTGGGAAACGAACCCACAACCCTGGCGTTGCAAGCGCCATGCTCTACCAACTGAGCTACACAGGGGGCTCTTATCACATCTCTCCAATGCCAAATCAGTGTTTCTTGTTTGCAACAAAACTGTCCCTGTTTGCAATTAATTAAATCTGAGACGTCATTAGGAATCTGAGCATGGTACTTTCAAAAGTTAGGCCTACCTTTCCACCCCAGACAGAGTAGGCCTACCGACACAGAAAAATTTTCCGTGGCTTAATCCAACGAGAGAAGGTCACAAGTGTTTCCCTAAAAGCCGTCTGGGTTTAAACATCTTCTGTTGTACAGAAAGTGAATAGCTTAATCAATTGATAAGACAGAATCAGATTACTTCCCAAGCAAATTCAATTTTATGTCTACTCTGCTATAGAAGGTTGTAGCTCAGCCTCTAAATGTCAACGAAACTAAACAATGATATAGCCAAATGCATCGGAGTCATGTCTTTCCTGGGTATTTTACAGCTTGTTTCTAGCATAATGTATTGCGGACCAAAAAATAGCTATTATAGATCACTTTATATAATCAGATCCGTTGTATTTTCTTCAAAATCTTAAGCTAGCAAGGGGTAGGCCTGTGCTTTCTGCCATATTCTTTAATAAAAGGTAGGCCTATGGAATCCCCTCCCATACCCCCTCAATTCGAGTCCTGGTTTTAACTTAACAGCCCTTCCCTGACACAGAGGTAGGCTATTTAAAAAGGTTGATTTAAAGAGTGCATGGTGGGTGGAGGAATTGGCCGACAAATCTATGGATATAGCAGCCTATGGCCTAATTTAATCTGTCAAACAGGTAGGCCTACCTATTATTTATTCAATAGGAAGAAATAGGCTCCAACACAAAGCCCTCTTGTTGTTAGTAAAGTCGAATTAAAATGAAGACGGTTGAAATGAATTATGCCTACTGGAATTTGCCTACTTTCAGCACCATGAGCTGGTCATTTCCAATTGATTGTGCCGCGTTTGCTGCTTCGAGTTTCAGCACCACAATGTAAGTTACCGAGAAATTGGGCACACTTGAAACTTCAATAGGTCCATCAATTATTTGAAAAGGGTACTCTAAAATAATTGGAAAAACCGAGCTCTGAGTTTAATATACCAAGGTCAGACTCCTTCAGGTATCTACGAGTGCAAACTTTCTATCCAAACACCCAAACTGGATAAGGTCACAGAGCACCCCCTTGGCCACAGAACAATACTTAGCCGGAGTTCAGGATAATCAATACACTGAGAAACCAACAACTAACCTATACTGGGCTTTATCAGCCATGAAACAAAATAACACATGTATACATTATTATTAGTGGTGGGAAAGTGAACTTGATCAAGATATAAGTGAAGAGAAGGTTAGATATATTCGCTGAAGCTCATAAAGTTACCAATGCAAATGCATGGAGTGAATTCCATTGGAAAATAGTCAGTCGTCTTTTCAGAACTCCTCATTTTTTAGCTCAAATGAGTTCAAACCAGTCAAGTTGTTGCTGGAGAGAGAGTGGAGAAGAGGTGGCTAACCTCTTGCAACTCCAATGAACTTATCCTCTGCAGCAGAGGTAACTCTGGGTCTTCCATTCCTGTGGCGGTCCTCATGAGAGCCAGTTTCATCATAGCGCTTGATGGTTTTTGAATCAGCACTTGAAGAAACTTTCAACGTTTTTTGAAATGTTCCGTATTGACTGCATGTCTTAAAGTAATGATGGACTGTCGTTTCTCTTTGCTTATTTGAGCTGTTCTTGCCATAAATATGGACTTGGTATTTTACCAAATAGGGCTATCTTCTGTATACCCCCCTACCTTGTCACAACACAACTGATTGGCTCAAACGCATTAAAAAGGAAAGAAATTCCACAAATTAACTTTTAAGAAGGCACACCTGTTAATTAAAATGCATTCCAGGTGACTACCTCATGAAGCTGGTTGAGAGAATGTCAAGAGTGTGGAAAGCTGTCATCAAGGCAAAGGGTTTCTATTTGAAGAATCTCAAATATAAAATATATTTTAATTTGTTTAACACTTTTTTGGTTATTACTGTCAAAGATGCTGTAGGTGGGTGTGGTGGTGGAATCAGGCGCAGGACACAGAAGTACAGTCCAAAAGACTTTAGTGAAATATCCGCACTGAACAAAATGAACAAACTAGCCTGAAGGCGAAACTCCGCACGCAGGCGACAAAACAAAACGGGCGCACTACTCAGGTGCGACAAAACGCTCCAACACAGTGGAGAAAATAGCTCAACCGAGCAATACAGAAAATACATCCAGCAACGCACGACAGAGTAAGCAATCACACACAACAATGAACAAACACAACGAGAACTTATAGGACACTAATTACACTAAACGATAACAGGTGTAACAACAATCAGACAAAAGTAAACGAACATAGAAACATGCAACGGTGGCAGCTAGTATTCCGGAGACGACGAACGCCAAAGCCTGCCCGAGCAAGGAAGAGAGGCAGCCTCGGCCGAAACCGTGACAGTACCCCCCCCTTGACGCGTGGCTCCAGACGTGCGCCGACTCCGGCCTCGGGGACGACCAGGAGGACGCGGAGCAGGGCGCATCGGGTGCCCACGATGGAATTCCGTCAGGAGAGACGGGTCTAAAATGTCTCTCCTTGGCACCCAGCACCGTTCCTCCGGGCCGTACCCCTCCCACTCCACTAGATATTGGAGACCCCCCATCCGACGTCTCGAATCCAAGATGGACCGCACGGAGTACGCCGGTGCCCCCTCGATGTCCAATGGGGGCGGAGGAGTCTCCCTGATCTCACTTTCTTGGAGTGGGCCAGCTACCACCGGCCTGAGAAGAGACACATGGAACGAGGGGTTAATACTTTTATACTCAACAGGTAGTAGTAATTTGTAACACACCTCGTTCAATCTTCTCAGGACTTTAAATGGCCCTACAAACCGCCGACCCAGCTTCCGGCAGGGCAGGCGGAGGGGCAGGTTTCTGGTAGAGAGCCAGACTCGATCACCAGGTGCGTACACCGGTCCCTCACTGCGGTGGAGATCGGCGCTCGCCTTATGACGACGGAGGGCCCGCTGCAGGTGGACGTGTGCAGCGTTCCATGTCTCCTCCGAGCGCCGCACCCACTCATCCACCGCAGGAGCCTCGATCTGGCTCTGCTGCCAAGGTGCCAGAACCGGCTGGTAACCTAACACACATTGAAAAGGGGTTAGGTTAGTGGAGGAATGGCGTAGGGAATTCTGGGCCATCTCGGCCCAGGGAACGTACCTTGCCCACTCCTCCGGCTGGTCCCGGCAGTATGTTCTAAGAAACCTACCCACATCCTGGTTCACACGTTCCACCTGCCCATTACTCTCCGGGTGGTAACCCGAGGTGAGGCTCACCGAGACCCCCAACCGCTCCATAAAAGCTCTCCAGACTCTGGAGGTAAATTGGGGACCTCGATCAGACACGATATCCTCGGGTACCCCGTAGTGCCGGAACACATGGGTGAATAGTGCTTCGGCCGTTTGCAGGGCAGTAGGAAGGCCCGGCATAGGGAGCAAACGACAGGCCTTAGAAAACCGGTCCACAACGACCAGTATAGTGGTATTCCCCTGTGAAGGAGGAAGGTCAGTGAGGAAATCCACCGAGAGGTGCGACCATGGTCGTTGTGGAACGGGCAGGGGCAATAACTTATCCCTAGGCAGATGTCTAGGCGCCTTACACTGGGCGCACACCGAGCAGGAGGAAACATAAACCCTCACATCCCTCGCCAACGTGGGCCACCAGTACTTGGCACTAAGACAGTGCACTGTCCGACCGATACCAGGGTGTCCAGAGGAGGGTGACGTGTGAGCCCAATAGATCAATCGATCCCAAACCTCGAGCGGAACGTACTTACGACCCTCCGGGCATTGAGGTGGTCTAGGGTCGGTGCGTAACGCCCGCTCAATTTCAGCATCAACCTCCCACACTACCGGTGCCACCAGACAAGACTCCGGCAGTATGGGCGTGGGCTCCACGGACCTCTCCTCCGTGTCATACCGCCGAGACAGTGCATCTGCCTTACCGTTCTGTGACCCAGGGATGTACGTGATCTGAAATGTGAACCGAGTCAAAAACATATTCCATCTCGCCTGGCGAGGGTTCAGCCTCCTCGCTGCCCGGATGTACTCCAGGTTACGGTGGTCCGTCAAAATGAGGAAAGGGTGTTGAGCCCCCTCAAGCCAGTGCCTCCACACCTTTAGGGCCTGTACCACGGCTAACAGCTCCCTGTCCCCTACGTCATAATTTCGCTCCGCCGGACTGAGCTTCTTGGAAAAAAAAGCACAGGGGCGGAGTTTAGGTGGCACGCCGGACCGTTGCGAAAGCACGGCTCCTATACCGGCCTCTGAAATGGTAAAGAGGGATCCGGATGCGCCAGCACCGGGGCCGAGGTAAACAGATCCTTCAGCCTCCCAAACGCCCTGTCCGCCTCGGCTGACCACTGCAGACGCACCGGACCCCCCTTCAAAAGAGACGTTATGGGAGCTGCCACCTGTCCAAAACCCCGGATAAACCTCCGGTAGTAATTCGCAAACCCCAAAAACTGCTGCACCTCCTTCACAGTGGTTGGCGTTTGCCAATTACGCACGGCTGACACCCGGTCTACCTCCATCTTCACCCCTGACGCAGACAACTGATAACCCAAAAAGGAGACCGACTCCTGGAAAAACAGACACTTCTCTGCCTTGACATACAGGTCGTGCTCCAACAGCCTCCGCAACACTCGGCGCACCAGGGCCACATGCTCGACCCGGGTAGGCGAGTACACGAGAATGTCATCTATGTACACGACCACCCCCTGCCCCTGCATGTCCCTAAAGATCTCATCCACGAATGATTGGAAAACTGACGGAGCGTTCATCAACCCGTATGGCATGACAAGATACTCGTAATGGCCCGAGGTGGTACTAAAGGCTGTCTTCCATTCATCGCCCTCCCTAATGCGCACCAAGTTGTACGCGCTCCTGAGATCTAATTTAGTGAAGAAACGCGCCCCGTGCAATGACTCCGTCATGGTCGCAATCAGCGGGAGTGGATAACTGTACTTCACCGTGATCTGATTGAGACCACGGTAATCTATGCACGGGCGTAACCCACCATCCTTTTTCTTCACAAAAAAGAAACTCGAGGACGCAGGGGAAGTGGAAGGCCGTATGTATCCTTGTCTCAGAGATTCGTCTATGTAAGTCTCCATAGCTCTCTTCTCCTTCTGAGACAGAGGATACACATGGCTCCGTGGGAGCGCAGCACCTGCCTGGAGGTCTATCGCACAATCTCCCTGCCTATGGGGAGGCAACTGCGTCGCCCTCGACTTACTGAACACAATAGCCAAATCCTCATACTCAGGGGGAACGTGCAATGCGGGCACCTGGTTTGGACTCTCCACCGAGGTAGCCCCTACGGAAACGCCTAAGCATCGACCCACACACTGGGCAGACCACTCCATCAGAGCCCTCTCCTGCCACGAAATAGATGGGTTATGGGTACTCAACCAGGGCATGCCCAGCACCACCGGATACGCAGGCGAGTCGATCAGAAATAGCTGGATCATCTCCTGATGACTCCCCTGCGCACACATCCTAAGTGGCGCCGTGACCTCCCTGATCAAGCCCGCACCCAACGGACGGCTATCTAGGGCATGAACGGGGAAGGGGACGTCAACAGGAAGAAGGGGAATCCCTAATGCTAAACAAAATTTCTTATCAACAAAATTCCCAGCCGCGCCTGAATCTACCAGCGCCCTATGCTGGGAATGAGGTGCTACCTGTGGAAAACGCACAGGTATACAGAAGTGTGCAACAGAGAGCTCTGGGTGAGCGGGGCGCCTACTCACCTGGAAGGACTCCCCAGTGCGGGACCTGTCGTCTTCTCCCCTAGGAGGCCATCCCCAGCACCTAGCCGCGGTGTGTCCTCCCCGACCACAGTTGGTGCAGGAGATGGACCCCCTCGTAAGCCGACCCCTCCTCTCTCTAGCGCCGGCGCCCCCGAGCTCCATGGGGCACGGCTCGGAGGCGCTGGAGGGTGAAATGGACGGACCCCCCTCGGGACGTCCGCGGGTGGCTAGCAGGGTATCCAGCCTGATGGACATGTCGACCAACTGGTCGAACGAGAGACTGGTGTCCCTACAGGCTAGCTCCCTACGGACGTCCTCACGTAGACTACATCGGTAGTGATCGATGAGGGCCCGCTCATTCCACCCTGCATCCGCCGCTAGAGTACGGAATTCCAAGGCGAACTCCTGGGCACTCCTCTTCCCCTGCCAGAGGTAGAACAGACGCTCCCCCGCCGCTTTCCCCTCCGGGGGATGGTCGAACACCGCCCTAAATCGGCGGGAGAACTCGTCGTATGTAATGGTGTTAGCGTCTATTCTCCTCCACTCTGCGTTGGCCCATTCCAACGCCTTGCCGGACAGGCAGGAGATCAGGGCGGACACGCTCTCGTGTCCCGAGGGCGCCGGGTGCACGGTGGCCAGGTAAAGCTCCACCTGGAGAAGGAATCCCTGACACCCGGCAGCGGTCCCATCGTAGGCCCTCGGGAGCGAGAGTCGAACTCCTCTGGGTTCCGGCGCGGGAATGGGCTGGCTGGCCGATGGTAAGGGCAGGGAAGATGGCGGTGGAGGTGTCCCTCGGTTCTCCCAGCCTCGGATGGTGGTGATCACCTCCTGCAGGGCGGCCCCCATCCGTAGGATCTGGTCATTCTGCTCGCGGATCCTGTCCTCCAGCGTCTCCTGTGCTGCTGTGGCTCCTGCTGATTCCATTCGATATGGTGTGTGATTTTGTCAAAGATTCTGTAGGTGGGTGTGGTGGTGGAATCAGGCGCAGGACACAGAAGTACAGCCCAAAAGACTTTAGTGAAATATCCGCACTGAACAAAATGAACAAACTAGCCTGAAGGCGAAACTCCGCACGCAGGCGACAAAACAAAACGGGCGCACTACTCAGGTGCGACAAAACGCTCCAACACAGTGGAGAAAATAGCTCAACCGAGCAATACAGAAAATACATCCAGCAACGCACGACAGAGTAAGCAATCACACACAACAATGAACAAACACAACGAGAACTTATAGGACACTAATTACACTAAACGATAACAGGTGTAACAACAATCAGACAAAAGTAAACGAACATAGAAACATGCAACGGTGGCAGCTAGTATTCCGGAGACGACGAACGCCGAAGCCTGCCCGAGCAAGGAAGAGAGGCAGCCTCGGCCGAAACCGTGACAATTACATGATTCCATATGTGTTATTTCATAGTTTTGATGTCTTCACTATTATTCTACAATGTAGAAATTAGTTTAAAAAAAGAAAAACCCTTGAATGAGTAGGTGTTCTAAACCTTTTGATTGGTAGTGTGTGTACCCAACCCAACCCACCCGGTGTGTGTTACGTCTTGTTAGGGTCACTTTATGTTGTCATTGTTGTTTTTATTTAGATTTTTTAGATTTAATTTGTATTGTATGTAGTAGCAATGGCAGTGTGTACACAGCATATATTCAGTGCATTCGGAAAGTATTCAGACCCCTTGACTTTTTCCACATTTTGTTACATTACAGCCTTATTCTAAAGTTGGGTGGTAGATCCGCTTTAATATTGTATTGTAATTCCATCAATGTAATTGTCTGCATCACCTCCAATCCCCCATATGTTTTTTTTCTCTCGCAAATATATATATACAGTTGAAGTCGGAAGTTTACATACACTTAGGTTGGAGTCAATAAAATGTCTTGTTAACAAACTATAGTTTGGGCAAGTCAGTTAGGACATCTACTTTGTGCATGACACAAGTCATTTTTCCAACAATTGTTTACAGACAGATTATTTCACTTATAATTCACTGTATCACAATTCCAGTGGGTCAGAAGTTTACATACACTAAGTTGACTGTGCCTTTAAACAGCTTGGAAAATTCCAGAAAATGATGTCATGGCTTTAGAAGCTTCTGATAGGCTAATTGACATCATTTGAGTCAATTGGAGGTGTACCTGTGGATGTATTTCAAGGCCTACCTTCAAACTCAGTGCCTCTTTGCTTGACATCATGGGAAAATCAAAGGAAATCAGCCAAGACCCCAGAAACCAAATTGTAGACCTCCACAAGCCTGGTTCATCCTTGGGAGCAATTTCCAAATGCCTTAAGGTACCTCGTTCATCTGTACAAACAATAGTACGCAAGTATAAACACCATGGGACCACGCAGCCGTCATACTGCTCAAGAAGGAGACGTGTTCTGTCTCCTAGAGATTAACGTACTTTGGTGTGAAAAGTGCAAATCAATCCCAGAACAACAGCAAAGGACCTTGTGATGATGCTGGAGGAAACAGGTACAAAAGTATCTATATCCACAGTAAAACGAGTCCTATATCGACATAACCTGAAAGGCCGCTCAGCAAGGAAGAAGCCACTGCTCCAAAACCGCCATAAAAAAGCCAGACTACGGTTTGCAACTGCACATGGCGACAAAGATCGTACTTTTTGGAGAAATGTCCTCTGGTCTGATGAAACAAACATAGAACTGTTTGGCCATAATGACCATCGTTATGTTTAGAGGAAAAACGGGGGGGGGGGCTTGCAAGCCGATGAACACCATCCCAAACGTGAAGCACGGGGGTGGCAGCATCATGCTGTGGTGGTGCTTTGCTGCAGGAGGGATTGGTGCACTTCACAAAATAGATGGCATCATGAGGATGGAAAATTATGTGGATGTATTATCTGTATTAGAATAATCAGAGGAGACTTGATGATGTTGGCATGGAAACCAGGAAAAATAAAACGGAGAAAACAGAATTCAGGAAAATACAAAATATAATTTTATCGGGCCCCATTAGAGTTGTTTATGAACCATTATTTTAATGGATAAATTGACAGAAAACAGTGCACTACTTTCTCTTGTACACTAGGGACGCTGGGAAGAGTTACAGGGAAGAGGAGAAGAGAAGAATGTGTCTATTTGAACGATAGTAGCTTGCAAAGTTTTTTTTTTTTTTTAAGTATCTCTCATATATGAAAAGGTTTGAGACCCCTGGCTTCCAGTAACGTGGGTCTGTCTATTCTCCTTTTCAGCTTAAACTGCTCTTTTATAAGTAATATGTTACGGCTGAGGCAGAGACGGCACTGGAGGGATATGGGTCCAATTTAGCTGAAATGGGTTCTCCGCCCCCCCCCCCCCCCCCCCCCCCCCCTCCCGTTCGGTGCCAATTTGTCATACAGCTGAGGACTTTGTATGTTGGAATTTGGAGTTTAACAGGTTCATACGGACGTTTCACTTTTTCTTGCCCAATCAAGCCTAATCAATAGTAGCAGAGGGGAAGTTGGACTAGTTTTCCCCATGTGCAGCCTGCAGGTAGTATCCCCAGGTTCAGTTCCCCATTGACAATTATAAACGCTGCACCGCTGGCATTGAAAAGATCACTGCGGGTATAGAAGGCTTCCAGAAAGGCTGTTGATTGAGCTTGATTAGCTCAACAGACGGTCACAATCCAAAAGGTGCCTTGTCGATCTGCACAAACACCATCAACTCAGTGTAGCTAGAAGGAGCAGTGGGTTTGACAGTGTAATATCTCCGGTGTCTCTGCTCAGAAGAGATAGCGAGCACAGGGACAATACCGGTAGAACGTAGAATGAGTGAAATACTAAGATACAAGACCAGCTTTTTTGATATCATGAGCCTACCACACAGATGAGATAGAACTGTGAGTCACTGGCCTATTTAAAACACAGCACATAAAACCAAACCACTATTATGCATTAATAAGACATGTGGGTGAGGTGACATTAAACCGCATGCCTCTTCCTGTTTCATGGCTGACGCTCGCTGCATACAAAGCTCAACGTACTTTAGTACCACATGAGAAGACAAGACAGAACCACGTACCCTGGCTTAGGATCTCAACCATCATCCTCCTCTGCTACATGTCCTCGTCACAATGGCCCCACGCTTTAGTTCCCCACCTGAGAAAGGAAGGAGCTGCTGGCTGCCATGTGTTTGTTCCCCTGCTGTTCTAAACATGATCAGCATCAGAGTTTAGAGGAGTCGCTGAGGGGCTTTAGAGAACAGGGAGGAAAAGGATGTTTATACTCTCCTAACCTTCAAACTTGCTTATGGCAGAGGGATAAAAAAAAGGTCAAGTTGATATTGTGTAACAAGCAGTGTGTTTCAGAAGGATGCTGTGTCATCCTTGGACCCTTTCATCAACCCATGTGCTTAAATCAACAGAAACACAAACTCTTCCACTGCATCGGGCAACTTAGAGATTTCTGGATGTAGCCTACCATTCCCCAGTTTGTAAGGCTGAGTTTCAGAAGCTGGAAACTGGCTTACACTCAAGGTCACGACTATTAGATCCTCTGTAATGGTACATACTGAAGCAAAGCTACATGGTCCTGGTACATCCTGAAGCAAAGCTACATGGTCCTGGTACATACTGAAGCAAAACTACATGGTCCTGGTAAAGCCAAGCTACATGGTCCTGGTGCATACTGAAGCAAAGCTACAAGGTCCTGGTACATACTGAAGCAAAGCTACATGGTCCTGGTACATACTGAAGCAAAGCTACATGGTCCTGGTACATACTGAAGCAAAGCTACATGGACCACATACTGAAGCAAAGCTACATGTTCCTGGTACATACTGAAGCAAAGCTACATGGTCCTGATACATATTGAAGCAAAGCTACATGGTCCTGGTACATACTGAAGCAAAGCTACATGGTCCTGGTACATACTGAAGCAAAGCTACATGGACCACATACTGAAGCAAAGCTACGTGGTCCTGGTACATACTGAAGCAAAGCTACATGGTCCTTGGTACATACTGAAGCAAAGCTACATTGGTCCTGGTACATACTGAAGGAAAGCTACATGGTCCTGGTACATACAGAAGCAAAGCTACATGGTCCTGGTACATACTGAAGCAAAGCTACATGGTCCTGGTACATACTGAAGCAAAGTTACATGGTCCTGGTGCATACTGAAGCAAAGTTACACATGGTCCACAGACTGCACTCGGTACAGTTCACACAATTCATTTTCATGACACATCAATCTGCTTTTCTAATTCTGAGTCATATATATTGTTCTATTGTTATGTATTACACAGTAACCAGTACGCCACCGAAGAGCTCTTTCCCTCATGAAGTGCCTTGTCTAATTTGAAGATATAAATATTCATGTGAATGGACCCGTTCAACTGAATGTGCATGCAATTTGGGGAAGATATTCCATAAACCAATAACTGTGATGAAACACAATTAGTAATTCCAAGATCAACAGATGAATGCACTGCATCTTTCTTTTATGTATATTCATTATTCTCTCTTCTCTCTCTCTCTCTCTCTCTCTCTCTCTCTCTCTCTCTCTCTCTCTCTCTCTCTCTCTCTCTCTCTCTCTCTCTCTCCTCTCTCGCTCTCCCCTCTCTCTCTCCCTGCTCTCTCTCTCTCTCTCTCTCCTCTCTCTCTCTCTCTCTCTCTCTCTCTCTCTCTCTCTCTCTCTCTCTCTCTCTCTCTCTCTCTCTCTCTCTCTCTCTCTCTCTCTCTCTCCTCTCTCTCCTCTCTCTCTCTCTCTCTCTCTCTCTCTCTCTCTCTCTCTCTCTCTCTCTCTCTCTCTCTCTCTCTCTCTCTCTCTCTCCCAGCTCTCCCTCTCTCTCTCTCTCTCTCTCTCGCTCTCTCTCTCTCTCTCTCTCTCTCTCTCTCTCTCTCTCTCTCTCTCTCTCTCTCCTCTCCCAGCTCTCCCTCTCTCTGTTTTGACAGGAAGTTTAACTCAGGCTGAGCTGATGGATGGTCTCTATTTAGGCTGTGAGGAGGTCAGGCCCACAGAGGAAGCAGTCAGCCAGCCAGCAGCACGGGAAGTAATAATCCGACCAGGGTGGCGCCCCTGTTGGGAGAATCAGTTATTGCAGGGTTAAAGGGTTTGGTCAGATTGGCCGACCAATGACCCCATGGTGAACTTTGTAAGTAGGAACCTTGAAGCCGAGGAGCTGGGGAGTTGATTTTGGGAGGAGGCTGAGCTTACTGGCAGTCTGAAACCTGCCTATGGTAGATATCTAGCTGTACTGCTCGAGAAACCTATAAGTAGATATTTTTGTGTTTTTTAAAGCACGGCTCTAAGACTCTCTGAACTAAATAAATAGGAGAATGATTTGAATCTGGCTTCCCTCTCAATTCCACTTCAAACTTTAGTCTTAGTCACCATGAGCCCCAATAACCATGAGAGTTGTACATGTAGGAGTTATCTACAGCTTCATGGCGGAGGGCTGCTGCTCGTTGTACGGGAAGTCAATTTCATCTTCTTCTTTTCATTTCCTCTCATCCCTCTAGCACTTTCTAAAGCGGAACACGAAAGATTCTTAATTTCATTTGGATTCTCTAACTTCCGTAACTTCAGAAAAGAGCAGAGAACTGTGTCAGACCTGAGTCATGAAGATATTTTCAACCCCCCCCCCCAGCAGCGCCACTGGCCGCCACACTACCGTTGTTATTGTTTTTGATGCCGAGCTGAAGAGCAGCATGATACAAAACAGTACAGTACATATTGTGCTTTTCAATCATCATGCAATGATGCCCGAGGGGAAAAAACTGTGACACTTTATTTGGATAGTCCATCTGTAGATGCGCTACAGACTATCTACAACATTTCAACTAACTATCTGTTAACCCTAACCATTTTTACATTTACGTAATTTAGCAGACGCTCTTATCCAGAGCGACTTACATTTAGTGAGTGCATACATTTTCATACTGGCCCCCCGTGGGAAACGAACCCACAACCCTGGCGTTGCAAGCGCCATTGCTCTACCAACTGA
The DNA here is from genome assembly GCF_964263955.1 of Coregonus lavaretus. Taxonomy (NCBI): domain Eukaryota; kingdom Metazoa; phylum Chordata; class Actinopteri; order Salmoniformes; family Salmonidae; genus Coregonus; species Coregonus lavaretus. The sequence goes on from NC_140024.1 coordinate 33,357,664, forward strand.
GCTACACAGGACTATTAACCCTTATCCTAACTCTAAACTTAAGCCTTACCCTAACCCTTATTCTAAACCTAACCCTAACCTTATCCAAATAAAGTGTGACCAAATAAACTTTGTTTGTTGTTTGCAGTAACTTCTTTGTTGTTGTAATATCACAAATGGATGTGGCTGTTTCACCATTAAATGTCCAATGTTTTTATCTCAATATCAAATCATTTCTGGGTAAGAATTAATTAACTTACTGGGATTGCCAAAGTAAGAAAATAAATGCTTCTTAGCAAAGATACATTTCTCAAGGAAGAATTATGCTGTCTGGGAGTGGTCTGAGTGGGGTGGGGAAAACTGAAAACTAGCTGTTATTGGCAGAGAGGTTTGGAACTCTCTTTCTTATTGGTCTATTAACTCATTTACTGCCCAGTGATATCAACAGTCAGGCCAAAACTCCATCCCACCAAAACAGGCTGAAATGTCAGACTTTTTAAACAGCTCTTACACTAAAAGTGCATTATCTTAATTTTTTAAAATATTATTCCAACCTCATAGTGTGGAAATATATATAAAACACGTGAAAATCATGTTTTTGACTGCACTGGGTGTCACGCTCTGGCTCCGGGACTGTGTATTTTGAGCCAGGGTGTGTTCATTTGGTGGTGTTTGGTATTGGTTGTTTTGTATTTGGTTGTGTTTCCTTGTTTGGTCGTGTGACTCCCAATCAGTGGTAACGAGTGTCAGCTGTCGGCTCGTTATCTCTGATTGGGAGCCATATTTAAACTGTCAGTGTTCACCTTAGTGTTGTGGGTTTTTGTTCCGTATCAGTCGTTGTAACTGAGGACTTCACGATTCGTCATTGTTTGTTGTTTTGTATTGAGTACTTTAATTTAATAAAGTCATGTTCGTATCGCACGCTGCGCCTTGGTCCACTCACTTAGTAGACGTTCGTGACACTGGGCCTTTGAGGATTCCAGCTTTAAAGGTTTTTAAACTTTTTGTAAACATTTTTTAATCATTGTGCTGGTTTTAATGAGAATGGAAGACATGGAATTCCCTCCAGTCATAAACGTGTATTTGTTTGTTTGTTGCCTAAACGTGTAATAACAGACACACCTATAAAAGCTGCCACTCTAACCATATAGCCTCACTGGATTTGATGGTTGAATGAAAACATAATCAATGCCTTTGTATAGATATAAATACTGAATAAAATGCATTATGCAGCCATCTTAGACCAGTATCTCTTAGACCACTATTGCCTGTGTTATTTTGGTAAGACCATGCCAGTTCCACCAATGTCTTGCATGTGGTGCAGTACTACAGTATGTCTAGTAAAAGGGATAGTATAGTATAGTATAGTATAGTATAGCATAGCATAGCATAGTATAGTATAGCATAGTATAGCATAGCATAGAATAGCATAGTATAGTATAGTATAGTATAGTACTAGATATACTGTACATTGGTGGAACAGGCATGGTCTTACCAAAATAACACAGTTAATACTGGTCTAAGATATACTGGTCTAAGAGATACTGGGCTAAGAAATACTGGTCTAGAGGGCTGGATAATGCATTTTATTCAGTATTTATATCTATGGAAACGCTTGTCACTGAGTTGCAGTTCTAAGTGGCAAATACTTAGGTCTCTGTAGTGTTGCCATGTGACACCATGGTTTTATAATGCATCGTGCACAGGGTGACAAGACGCATGAAACATTCACCAAGTCCCATCTGCTGTAGGTTTGTGTTCGCTACCACATTACTGGGTGTTATATCTCAGTAATTCAGCCAATTCTTATATTTTTATTAGGTTTGGATTCAATTGATTACAACATTAATTAGAAACGTTTTTTTTTTTAAACAATGTGTTTTGTTCTAGAATTCTGGGCCTATTAATTTTAAGAAGTCATATGAATACGATCACAAAATCTTTGACAATCTTTTTTTTGGAAAAGTTTCTCAATGAGTCCTCTCAAACAAAATGGCCAACAAAATTGGAACGAAAAAACATGGGGGAGAGATGCCCAGGGCATCAGTTGTTTACAGAGCCATCTCTCCATTCTGCTAATGGAACATCCAGATGAAAGGAACTCAATCTGCAGCCTAGAGACATGTATTTGTTGTGTTCCCGTCTCAATATGGAAGTTGAGAGACATAAAAGCGAATTGGTAATTAGTTTATGGACTTATCTTCCATAAAACATATTACAGTTGACAAAAGTGTGTGATCTCCAGAAAAAAGCTCCCTGCAATATTCTGTTACTCAGATATCTGACGTCAAAACTCATTACAATTGGTATGAAGTACATTTTTATGTGGATATTACCAATTACACCACATCAAACACCGACAGCCGCTACGTTCTGTTCTGTTTTTTGGCCTTGGTGCGAGACTTTATTATGGAACACAGAACCATACAAACAGCTTCGCCCCAGACTCTTTATGTGAAGAGTTTACTTGATCAGACACCTACACTCTCAGAAGAAAGTTACAGAATTGTACTTAAAGGGGTACAAACGCTTGTCACTGTATGTCCATTTTACCATTAGTTATAGTTCCTGTACCCAAGAAAGCGAAGCTAACTGAACTAAATTACTAAATCACTATCTCCCCGTAGCACTCACTTCTGTCATCATGAAGTGCTTTGAGAGGCTAGTTAAGGATCATGTCACCTCCACCTTATCCGACACCCTAGACACAATAAAATGTGCATATCGCCCCAACAGATCCACAGACGATGCAATCGACATTGCACTGCACACTGCCCTATCCCACCTGGACAAGAGAAATACCTATGTAAGAATGCTGTTCATCGACTACAGCTCAGCCTTCAACACCATAGTGCCATCCCAAGCTCATCACTAAGCTCAGGGCCCTGGGTCTGAACCCTGCCCTGTGCAACTGGGTCCTGGACTTCCTGACGGGCCGACCCCAGGGGGTGAAGGTAGACAACAACCCCTCCGCCACCCTGATCCTCAACACGGGGGCCCGACATGGGTGCGTGCTCAGCCCCCTCCTGTACGTCTCCAAATCAATCATGAAGTTTGTTGACAACAGAACAGTGGTATGCCTGATTACCAACAATGATGAGACAGCCTACAGGGAGGTGAGAGCTCTGGTGGAGTGGTGCCAGGAGAATAACCTCTCCCTCAACGTCAACAAAATGAAGGAGATGATCGTGGACTACAGGAGACAGCAGAGAGAGCACGCCCCCATCCACATCGACAGAGCCGCAGTGGAGAAGGACAAAAGCTTCAAGTTCCTCGGCGTGCACATCACTGACAACCTGAAATTGTGGTGACAAAGGCATCAGTGCCTTTTCAACCTCAGGAGGCTGAAGAAATTCGGGTTGGCCCCTAAGACCCTCACGAACTTCTAAAGATACATAATTGAGAGCATCCTGTCGTGTTGTATCACAGGGCTCTCCCGAGGGTGGTGCGGTCAGCCCAAACCATCACTGGGAGCACACTGCCTGCCCTCCAGGACATCTACAGCACCCAGTGTCACAGGAAGGGCAAGAAGATCATCAAGGACTTCAGCCATCCGAGCCACGGCCTGTTCACCCCGCTAACATATAGAAGGCGGAGACAGTACAGGTGCATCAAAGCTGGGACAGAGAGACTGAGAAACAGCTTCTATCTCCAGGCCATCAGACTGTTAAACAGTCACCACTAGCCGGCCTCCGCCCAGTAACCTGCCCTAAACCTTAGATACTGTCACTAGCCGGCTACCACCCGGTACTCTACCCTGCACCTTAGAGACTGCTGCCCTATGTACATAGAGTCTGCAAATCTCTGCACCCGACCGTTAAACTTTGATTTGATTTTATAAATAATAATTGTACCCTTTCAGTTCGTAAAAGGTACAAATGTGTATTTTCAGGGTACCACCACAGTGAAAAGCCATTTGTTCCTTTTAAGTGGAAAAATGTACCTCTTCTCTATACCAAGTCCCTCATGTTTACACGCCTGAATTTGGAGATATCCCCAACCGGGACTCGAATCTGGGTCCAGCAACTGTCAAGCTAACACCTAAACCAGGTTTAATTTAATACATTGGGGTGGGGAGGGGTGGATCATTGTTGGACATAAATGTCTGTATAAACACCAGGAAATCAGCTCCAAGTGATTTTAATTTGGGAAATCTGTTCCAAAGTATTCCCACGCATAATAGAGAGACACGTGATCATATACAAATGAAAGCAAGGTTTGAAACGATTATGTTTTAGTCAAATATTATATCTGTTTGGGCTTTTTGCGGCCAATTTGTTCCAGCCCCCCTGACCATCCGCACAAGAAAATGTAGGCCAGCGGCTGAATCTAGTTGATGACCTGAACCATTACGCCAAGTGGTCCGTACCTCTTGACAAGGTCGCTCAGTGTTGGGTTAAGGTCGCTACAATAACATAAATGTACCATTATACTAGATTATCCGCACATGTACCCTAACAGTACCATGTGAGATCATACAGTATGTGTACCTCTGAAGGAGCATTATATGTATTTTTCTTAATAATACCCGGGGAACAATACTGGACCCTAACCGTGCCCTTTTTTCTGCGAGTGCACAGCTCACTGGGAGATGGGACATAATAAGGCACCTAGCTATCAAAAGTGTTGGAGACGCTGCAGCATACCGTGGGGAGAACACTAGGCTGCAGCATACCGTGGGGAGAACACTAGGCTGCAGCATACCGTGGGGAGAACACTAGGCTGCAGCATACCGTGGGGAGAACACTAGGCTGCAGCATACCGTGGGGAGAACACTAGGCTGCAACATACCGTGGGGAGAACACTAGGCTGCAGCATACCGTGGGGAGAACACTAGGCTGCAACATACCGTGGGGAGAACACTAGGCTGCAGCATACCGTGGGGAGAACACAAGGCTGCAGCATACCGTGGGGAGAACACTAGGCTGCAGCATACCGTGGGGAGAACACTAGGCTGCAACATACCGTGGGGAGAACACTAGGCTGCAACATACCGTGGGGAGAACACTAGGCTGCAACATACCGTGGGGAGAACACTAGGCTGCAGCATACCGTGGGGAGAACACTAGGCTGCAACATACCGTGGGGAGAACACTAGGCTGCAGCATACCGTGGGGAGAACACTAGGCTGCAACATACCGTGGGGAGAACACTAGGCTGCAACATACCGTGGGGAGAACACTAGGCTGCAGCATACCGTGGGGAGAACACTAGGCTGCAACATACCGTGGGGAGAACACTAAGGAGTTGGAAAGTGACCCACTTTATTTTGGATGAGAACATTCTGGTTACAAGTAACTGAGAAATAGTGCTTTAAAAACCCACACGATACATCCCCAAATGGGGAAAAAATAGAGCGAAACTAGAACCATTAGAGAGTACTGTATATCGTTCCTCCTTTAAAAATATAATACTTTTTTCTCTTTTCCAACGGAAGGCCATGTCTTGCTGGAGGCAGAAGAGAACAGAAACAGTTGTCATGATTTGATATAAAAAATAAATAAAAAAAAAGTGATTTTAGGAGTGGGAGAAAAGGGTATAATTATCTATTGAATGTGAGTGGAATACCGTCCATGGGACAAACGGGACAAACATGACAACCAGAATAACAAACAGAAGAGGAGGAGCAGGAGCCAGGGGCACACGGTTAAACATTTACTGGAGATATTGTTCTTAGAGCTCCAGTTATACGCCTCAAGCGTCAGTAATGCACTCAGTTCACGCGCTCCTCTGAGGAACAATGTGTGTGAGAGTGTACAACACCGTAGGCTGCTTCTTGTACACAGCATAGTAATTGTGAGTGGAACCTATTCACCCATCAGCTCTACACTCTACAAAAACGCTGGGTTAAAAACAACCCAACTTGAGTCATTTCACTAACCCAGCGCTGGGTTTATATATCACAGAACACACGCTGAGTTATGTGAATAACCCAACGGATTGCCTTACTGGCATAACACAAAAAAAATGTTATTTTGAACCAGCAGTGGGTTGCTTTTTGTGAGATATATTTAAGCCCGTTCAGAATTAAATGTTGTTCCAGATAGAAGGCCTGATGTATACCTTTAAATCTGTTCAATAGGAGATTACTTGGATTAACTCTTGTCAACCGGTAGTACTGGTGCATGTGTTATTTTAGCATTTATTCCATTATAATGATGCATGTAATCGGTACAATGTGTGTCGATTCACTGATTTACCCAACACAAAACATTTAAACTGTGGCGGGGAATTTGGACGGAGTCAGGCGCAGGAGGGTAAATCACAGAATAAATGGTTTACTCGGTAAAACAGCGGTACGCAGCAGTGCGTAAAACACTCCAGTGCGGTAAATACACACTGGAGAAAACAAGGCACACAGGTGAATATCCCGGCGATACAAAATACAAGGAGCTCCACCGAGATTCACTATCCTCACAATAAATAATCACACACAAAGACAAGGGGGCAGAGGGAACACTTATACAGGTACCGATGAGGGGATATGAACCAGGTGTGTGTAATAAACAAGACAAAACAAATGGAACGATGAGATGAGGAGCGGCAGCGGCTAGAAGGCCGGTGACGGCGAACGCCGAAGCCTGCCCGAACAAGGAGAGGAGGAGGCAGCTTCGGAGGAAGTCGTGACGTCAACCATGTTCAGACAGACTTTGATAGGAGTAGATTATTTATAGTATGTGCTATATACGTACTATTTGTATGATTAACAGTAAGCTCCCACTGGGCACCACGTCATTTCAACGTGGATAATTGGGTAATATTTGGTTGAGATGTTGATCAATGAGACTATGACCTATATTCACCCACTCAAAAAGACAGACAAATGTTAGTTGAATTTCCAATGTGTTATCACTGTGCTTTCAACCATCTACAAGCACAATCAAATTCCAATAGAAAAACAATGTCTGATTTCTTGGTTTTGTTGTCACTCAAATGTCTATCACTGTACTTTCAACCAAATTAAAAGCACAGCAAAGTTCAAATGGGAATACAATGCCAGATACGATATTTATTCATACAACACATTAATGTGTTATCACTGTGCTTCAGCTAATAGCGGAACCAACACATTAATGTGTTATCACTGTGCTTCAGCTAATAGCGGAACCAACACATGAATGTATTATCACTGTGCTTCAGCTAATAGCGGAACCAACACATGAATGTGTTATCACTGTGCTTCTGCTAATAGCGGAACCAACACATGAATGTGTTATCACTGTGCTTCAGCAAATAGCGGAACCAACACATGAATGTGTTATCACTGTGCTTTAGCTATTAGCAGAACCAACACATTAATGTGTTATCACTGTGCTTCAGCTAATAGCGGAACCAAATGAACTAGATTACAGCTGAGATTACATTAAAAGTATATGGTGGAAGTGATCAATGCTTTCAGAGATTCTGTACAGATTATTACAGCAATTGTGAAGATCTCCGCACGCTTTATATGATTACATAAGAAGAAATGTAGACCTATAGGTACAGTAACCTCAAAATGTGGCCATGGATGTGTTACTGATGTTAAAGGTTGAATGTTACATTAGGCCTATTGTTTTGACTATTTTTAGTGAATTCTGGGTTGAATTGAAACAATAGCTGTCGATGACTTTGCAAATGCTATATAGGACAAAATAGAATCATTGATGACATATGAGTGGTAAAGTATGGTTACATTTCATTTGCTTTGTTAAACCTACCCATTGGAATGACTTTGGTAGCAACAGAGAATCTATTTCGTTTTTAATAGCAGATCTCTCAACAATCATTCTCACTATAGCACACTGGTAATAGTGACATCATAGCGAAGCAGGGCTGGGATTGGTTAAAACTCTACATAGGAGACCGAAGTGAAGCTATATACAGTTGAAGTCGGAAGTTTACATACACTTAGGTTGTTGTCACGTTCGTTGAGTAATGGATTGGACCAAGGTGCAGCGTGGAATGCATACATGTTTATTCACTACGTTAACACACAACAAAAGCAACGTAACGTGAAGCTCACAATGGCTACACACAAACAAGCCAAACAAGAGTCAAGATCCCACAACATAGGTAGGCAAAATGGCTACCTACGTATGATCCCCAATCAGAGACAACGATGGACAGCTGCCTCTGATTGGGAACCACACCCGGCCAACATAGAAATAGAAACATAGAATGTACACATAGAAATACACACCCTGACCAAACCAACTAAAGAAAACCGCTCTCTCAAGGCCAGGGCATGACAGTACCCCCCCCCCCCCCCCCCCCCAAAGGTGCGGACTCCGGCCGCAAAACCTAACTTAACAGGGGAGGGTCCGGGTGGGCATCTAGCCTCGGTGGCGGCTCCGGCTCCGGGCGTGACGTCCTCTCCCCTACTGCCTCTCCGTTGCACCCCTGGTCCGGTCTGGACCTCGGCGCGATGCTTCCCCTCTCAGTCCTCCCACGAAGCACCAAGCCCTGTCTGGACCCTGGTGTGGGAGACCCCGACCCTGGAGAGGGGCTGACGTCTGGGCCTGGACCGGCAATCCCCCCGCGATGCACCAAGCCCTGTCTGGACTCTGGTGTGGGAGGCCCCGACCCTGGAGAGGGGTTGACGTCTGGTTCTGGAGTGGAGCCGCTGACCGGAGCTGAACTGGACCCCGGTGGAGCGGACTGCTCTGGCTCTGGACTGGAGCAGCTGACCAGAGCTGGACTGGGCACCGGTGGAGCGGACTGTTCTGGCACTGGAGTGGAGCAGCTGACCGGAGCTAGACCAGGCACCGGTGGAGCGGACTGCTCTGGTACTGGACTGGAGCAGCTGACCAGAGCTGGACTGGGCACCGGTGGAGCGGACTGTTCTGGCACTGGAGTGGAGCAACTGACCGGAGATGGACTGCGCACCGGTGGAGCGGACTGCTCTGGTACTGGAGTGGAGCAGCTGACCGGAGCTAGACCAGGCACCGGTGGAGCGGACTGCTCTGGCTCTGGACTGGAGCAGCTGACCAGAGCTGGACTGGGCACCGGTGGAGCGGACTGTTCTGGCACTGGAGTGGAGCAGCTGACCGGAGCTAGACCAGGCACCGGTGGAGTGGACTGCTCTGGCACCAGCCGTACCAGGCTGGGGACACGCACCACAGGTTTGGTGCGAGGAACAGGCACGGGCCGTGCCGGGCTGGCGACACGCACCACTGGTTTGGTGCGAGGAGAAGGCACGGGCCGTGCCGGACTGGAGACACGCACCACTGGTCTGTGAAGGCGCCCTGGCGGCACAGTGCGCAACGCTGGCACATAGCCTTGTGCCTGCACTGTCACACGCTCCTCAAAGCGAGTGCGGGGAGTTGGCTCTGCTCTGCAACCTGGCTTCGCCAGCCTCTGCTCTAAGTACTGAGCTCTCTGCTGCTGAAGGGTTAACTCCTCTCTCAGCTCCTCCTGTTGCCTGGCCAACTCCTCTCTCAGTGCATCCACTGACTCCTTCTCCCTGTGAGCCTCCTGTAGCGCCTCCCTCTGAAGGGAGAACTCCTGCTCCCTCTGAGCTAACAGCCCCTGTAAGGTGGTGGTCTCCTCTCTCGGACTGCTTAGCTGCAGGTCTTGGAGGGCCTCTACTATAGCGGCCTCCTCCTCCTCTACAGTCAGCCTTTTCATGGCCTCCTGCTGCTTCGTCGACCACCCCGTGTGCCCCCCCAAATGTTTTTCTTGGGGTTGCCTCTCGGGCCTCCTTCATCGTTGTGCACTTCGGCGTCGCCGTTGATTCTCCCTCGCTGTCTCCGTCTGCTCCCAAGGAAGGTGATCCATACCTGCCTGGATCTCTTCCCAAGTCCAGGATCCCTTACCGTCCAAAATATCCTCCTATGTCCATGTTGTCTGCTCTTCCTGTTCACGCTGCTTGGTCCGTTGGTGGTGGGATCTTCTGTCACGTTCGTTGAGTAACGGATTGGACCAAGGTGCAGCGTGGAATGCATTCATGTTTATTCACTACGTTAACACACGACAAAACAACAAAAGCAACGTAACATGACGCTCACAATGGCGACACACAAACAAGCCAAACAAGAGTCAAGATCCCACAACATAGGTAGGCAAAATGGCTACCTAAGTATGATCCCCACTCAGAGACAACGATGGACAGCTGCCTCTGATTGGGAACCACACCCGGCCAACATAGAAATAGAAACATAGAATGTACACATAGAAATACACACCCTGACCAAACCAACTAAAGAAAACCGCCCTCTCAAGGCCAGGGCGTGACAGTTGTAGTCATTAAAATACGTTTTTCAAGCACTCCACACATTTCTTGTTAACAAACTATAGTTTTGGCAAATTGGTTAGGACATCTACTTTGTGGATGACACAAGCAATTTTTCCAACAATTGTTTACAGACAGATTATTTCACTTATAATTCACTGTATCACAATTCCAGTGGGTCAGAAGTTTACATACACTAAGTTGACTGTGTCTTTAAACAGCTTGGAAAATTCCAGAATATGATGTCATGGCTTTAGAAGCTTCTGATAGGCTAATTGACATCATTTGAGTCAGTTGGAGGTGTACCTGTGGATGTATTTCAAGGCCTACCTGCCTCTTTTCTTGACATCATGGGAAAATCTAAAGAAATCAGCCAAGACCTCAGAAAAAAAATTGCAGAACTCCACAAGTCTGGTTCATCCAAGGGAGCAATTTCCAAATGCCTGAAGGTACCACGTTCATCTGTAAAAACAATAGTACGCAAGTACAGTGAGGGAAGAAAGTATTTGATCCCCTGCTGATTTTGTACGTTTGCCTACTGACAAAGACATGATCAGTCTATAATTTTAATGGTAGGTTTATTTGAACAGTGAGAGACAGAATAACAACAACAAAAAAATCCAGAAAAACGCATGTCAAAAATGTTATAAATTGATTTGCATTTTAATGAGGAAAATAAGTACTTGACCCCTCTGCAAAACATGACTTAGTACTTGGTGGCAAAACCCTTGTTGGCAATCACAGAGGTCAGACGTTTCTTGTAGTTGGCCACCAGGTTTGCACACATCTCAGGAGGGATTCTGTCCCACTCCTCTTTGCAGATCTTCTCCAAGTCATTAAGGTTTCGAGGCTGGCGTTTGGCAACTCGAACCTTCAGCTCCCTCCACAGATTTTCTATGGGATTAAGGTCTGGAGACTGGCTAGGCCACTCTAGGACCTTAATGTGCTTATTCTTGAGCCAATCCTTTGTTGCCTTGGCCGTGTGTTTTGGGTCATTGTCATGCTGGAATACCCATCCACGACCCATTTTCAATGCTCTGGCTGAGGGAAGGAGGTTCTCACCCAAGATTTGACAGTACATGGCCCCGTCCATCGTCCCTTTGATGCGGTGAAGTTGTCCTGTCCCCTTAGCAGAAAAACACCCCCAAAGCATAATGTTTCCACCTCCATGTTTGACGGTGGGGATGCTGTTCTTGGGGTCATAGGCAGCATTCCTCCTCCTCCAAACACGGCAAGTTGAGTTGATGCCAAAGAGCTCCATTTTGGTCTCATCTGACCACAACACTTTCACCCAGTTCTCCTCTGAATCATTCAGATGTTCATTGGCAAACTTCAGACGGGTCTGTATATGTGCTTTCTTGAGCAGGAGGACCTTGCGGGCGCTGCAGGATTTCAGTCCTTCACGGCGTATTGTGTTACCTATTGTTTTCTTGGTAACTATGGTCCCAGCTGCCTTGAGATCATTGACAAGATCCTCCCGTGTAGTTCTGGGCTGATTCCTCACCGTTCTCATGATCATTGCAACTCCACGAGGTGAGATTGAGGGAGATTGACAGGTCTTTTGTGTTTCTTCCATTTGAGAATAATCGCACCAACTGTTGTCACCTTCTCACCAAGCTGCTTGGCGATGGTCTTGTAGCCCATTTCAGCCTTGTGTAGGTCTACAATCTTGTCCCTGACATCCTTGGAGAGCTCTTTGGTCTCGGCCATGGTGGAGAGTTTGGAATCTGATTGATTGATTGCTTCTGTGGACAGGTGTCTTTTATACAGGTAACAAGCTGAGATTAGGAGCACTCCTTTTAAGAGTGTGCTCCTAATCTCAGCTCGTTACCTGTATAAAAGACACCTGGGAGCCAGAAATCTTTCTGATTGAGAGGGGGTCAAATACTTATTTCCCTCATTAAAATGCAAATCAATTTATAACATTTTTGACATGCGTTTCTCTGGATTTTTTTGTTGTTATTCTGTCTCTCACTGTTAAACCTACCATTAAAATGATAGACTGATCATTTCTTTGTCAGTGGGCAAATGTACAAAACAGCAGGGGATCAAATACTTTTCCCCCTCACAATATGTTGGTATATGCACGTGTCAGGTGTACAGTGGGTTTATGGGTATTTATTTCATTCATGTTTTGTGTAGAAATATTTGAAACTGATCTGTTATCTGCGTAGCTAAACCTGTCCAATTCTGATTCACTTGTTTGAACCTCAACCTACGAATTTCAAAACAGGGGCAATCGTTGAGCGATGTGATATGATGAAATACTACTAAATGGCTTCCAAAATGGCTAACGTCTCAACTGATAGTTCCTTCCAGACACAGAGCCAGAAACCAAAGCCTGAACCCCCCCACCCGTCACCCCCCACCCCCCTACCCACCTCACACATTCAGACATGGCAGGGGCCAAAACATGGCTGGAGCTACTGGCACCTAACCCTCAACGGCCCTCAGTCCCTGAGCATATCGCTGTAGTTACTGGCACCTTACCCTCAACGGCCCTCAGTCTCTGAGCATATCGCTGTAGTTACTGGCACCTAACCCTCAACGGCCGTCAGTCTCTGAGCATATCGTTGTAGTTACTGGCACCTTACCCTCAATGGCCCTCAGTCTCTGAGCATATCGCTGTAGTTACGGGCACCTTACCCTCAACGGCCCTCAGTCCCTTTATATACACCATGGGACCACGCAGCCGTCATACCGCTCAGGAAGGAGACGTGTTCTGTCTCCTAGAGATGAACGTACTTTGGTGCGAAAAGTGCAAATCAATCCCAGAACAACAGCAAAGGACCTTGTGAAGATGCTGGAGGAAACAGGTACAAAAGTATCTATATCCACAGTAAAACGAGTCCCATATCAACATAACCTGAAAGGCCGCTCAGCGAGGAAGAAGCCACTGCTCCAAAACCGCCATAAAAAAGCCAGACTACGGTTTGCAACTGCACTTGTGGACAAAGATCGTACTTTTTGGAGAAATGTCCTCTGGTCTGATCAAACAAAAATAGAACTGTTTGGCCATATTAACCATCGTTATGTTTGGAGGAAAAAGGGGGATGCTTGCAAGCCAAAGAACACCATCCCAACCTTGAAGGACGGGGGTGGCAGCATCATGCTGTGGGGGTGCTTTGCTGCAGGAGGGACTGGTGCACTTCACAAAATAGATGGCATCATGAAGGAAAATTACGTGGATATATTGAAGCAACATCTCAAGACATCAGTCTGGAAGTTAAAGCTTGGCCGCAAATGGGTCTTCCAAATGGACAATGACCCCAAGCATACTTCCAAAATTGTGGCAAAATGGCTTAAGGACAACAATGTCAAGGTATTGTCAAGGCCATCACAAAGCCCTGACCTCAATCCTATAGAAAATGTGTGGGCAGAACTGAAAAAGTGTGTGCGAGCTAGGAGGCCTACAATCCTGACTCAGTTACACCAGCTCTGTCAGTTAAACAATTTAAAGGCAATGCTACCAAATACTAATTGAGTGTATGTAAACTTCTGACCACTGGGAATGTGATGAAAGGAATAAAAGCTTAAATACATTATTCTCTCTACTATTATCCTGATATTTCACATTCTTAAAATAAAGTGGTGATCCTAACTGACCTAAGACAGGGAATTTTTACAAGGATTGAATGTCAGGTATTGTAAACTTCCGACTTCAACTGTATATTTTATACAAGGTTTGTCTATGTTGAAATTTGGTTACCATGATGACATAATACTGTGGTAAAAATTTCACCCTCAAACAGTTGATTACTTTTTGCAAATCAAATGTATTTTCCACATAGATTCCACGTCACAATTTTGACAAATTACATTCAAACGACATTGATTCAACCAGTTTGTGACCAGTGAGCTGCTCTCTGCCAGGACTCAGTAATAGAGAGGACGTGAGCAGAAATCTGTGCAGGAGTTATTCATGGAATTGCATAAGACCTGCTGTCAATCAAGTGTAGAGGCGCATGGAGGCAAAGATTGAGCCCAATTACAGGAAGCAACCTGACAGCACAGTGAAATAACTATAGAAACAGCTGGATGAAGTGGACATATTTCTTTGCTCTACATCACGGTAAAGCTACACTCGAAGTTGTATGGCTAGTTAGTAAACAGTGTCCTTTCTATTCTGAAACATGCTCAAATCAATCCCCACAGTAAGTAGCTTTGTCTGATGGTCACACTGAGTGAAACTGATTGTTATTCAGCTAAACGTGATACAAAATGTGCCCCTGAAACCTGTTCGAACTATTTCAGATGATACAGATAGAAACTGAAATGGTCATAATACCATGGGAATGGAAGAGTGTGCTAACTGCGCTTAACACCTTAATGTGAAAAAAAAACGTATGGTCCACTGCTTTGGCATCCATCTACTGTGATGGGCCAAGCTGAGAGAGATAAATAACCGCTTTCTTACCAAAAGCAAAGTTGACAGTTGTAGTCAATGCAGCAATAGTTTGTATGTTAACTTTAGAGCTGATGAGTGTTGAGCATTCTGGCACAAAATGGTTGCCGTGCATCACCGAAGTGGGCGCTACACATTGGTGGTGGAAGAGGTGAGTTTCTCCTCTATCTATGTAAAGTGCGTTGAACACCTACTGTAGGTGGAAAGGCACTATAGAAATCCAATACATTATTATTATTATTATTCATCGTTAGACCACCTTTCCTGACCAAGAAAAACTCCAGAACCCAATTGTCTTTGATACAATAAACATGCACAAGGGCTTGATTCAAACAGCTGCTCACAGTAAATCAAACACATTAACCTAGTCTCGCTCAATTTGGGGATCACTCCTCTTGCTCATTGTCCTCATTTAGAAGGCACCCATCGATTGGACAGCAGTGGTCGACGTACTCCCAATTATCGTGATTGAGAGAGGGATCACCTAGGGTGGAGGTTTGATTATACTAGAGTTGTTTTAAAGGGAAGCTCACTATATCCACGTCGCTTCTTCAACATGCTCTCACAATCAATATGACCGGAGCCCATCAGCCAAACCTAAGTGATGAAACCATCAAACAACTATCCTGGCGGAGGCAGTCAGCTTAGCAAAGGTTCTCGGTATACTGTGGTCAGCAAAGTAACGTTGGGACAATGTAAGGACAGCAGGCATCAGCTGACACTCTGACTTCTATGCACTTTTACTTTTACAACAGATCCTAGGTTAGTGAGAAGACAACAGATCCTAGGTTAGTGAGAAGACAACAGGTCCAAGGTTAGTGAGAAGACAACAGATCCTAGGTTAGTGAGAAGACAACAGATCCTAGGTTAGTTAGAAGACAACAGATCCAAGGTTAGTGAGAAGACAACAGATCCTAGGTTAGTTAGAAGACAACAGATCCAAGGTTAGTGAGAAGACAACAGATCCAAGGTTAGTGAGAAGACAACAGGTCCAAGGTTAGTTAGAAGACAACATATCCTAGGTTAGTTAGAAGACAACAGATCCTAGGTTAGTGAGAAGACAACAGATCCTAGGTTAGTGAGAAGACAACATATCCTAGGTTAGTTAGAAGACAACAGATCCTAGGTTAGTTAGAAGACAACAGATCCTAGGTTAGTGAGAAGACAACAGATCCTAGGTTAGTGAGAAGACAACAGATCCTAGGTTAGTGAGAAGACAACAGATCCTAGGTTAGTTAGAAGACAACAGATCCTAGGTTAGTGAGAAGACAACAGATCCTAGGTTAGTGAGAAGACAACAGATCCTAGGTTAGTGAGAAGACAACAGATCCTAGGTTAGTTAGAAGACAACAGGTCCAAGGTTAGTGAGAAGACAACATATCCTAGGTTAGTGAGAAGACAACAGATCCTAGGTTAGTTAGAAGACAACAGGTCCAAGGTTAGTGAGAAGACAACAGATCCTAGGTTAGTGAGAAGACAACAGATCCTCGGTTAGTTAGAAGACAACAGATCCTAGGTTAGTTAGAAGACAACATATCCTAGGTTAGTGAGAAGACAACAGATCCTAGCTTAGTTAAAACACAATAGATCCTAGGTTAGTTAGAAGATGACATATCCTAGGTTAGTTAGAAGACAACATATCCTAGGTTAGTTAGACGACAACATAACCTAGGTTAGTTAGAAGACAACATATCCTAGGTTAGTTAAAACACAATAGATCCTAGGTTAGTTAGAAGACAACATATCCTAGGTTAGTTAGAAGACAACAGATCCTAGGTTAGTTAGAAGACAACAGATCCTAGGTTAGTTAGAAGACAACAGATCCTAGGTTGGTTAGAAGACAACAGATCCTAGGTTAGTTAGAAGACAACAGATCCTAGGTTAGTTAGAAGACAACAGATCCTAGGTTAGTTAGAAGACAACAGATCCTAGGTTAGTTAGAAGACAATAGATCCTAGGTTAGTTAGAAGACAACAGATCCTAGGTTGGTTAGAAGACAACAGATCAATGCCTGAGGGGATAAAGGACTAACAGGCGTAATGATATGAATACGGTCAACCGTGTCAAAGAGTAATAAATCACAAAATACTAATAAAATATATCCCTAAAATATAACAGTAGTCAGACATTCAACATGAAAAATGCAATTTTCCGGTAAACAATACATAAAAAATCAGCCTTATAATCATCGTAATTAGGGCATAAAGCAACACATATTGGACTAAAACATAACATGAGCAGGACGCTGCTGGTGTGTAGGCATGCATCTGTGTGCACTCACATGAGTTTGTATGTGCGAGCATGCATTCCTATGCGTGTCTTTTTTCATTTTGTTGATACATCTTTTGATAGGAAATGAGATCGAACAACCAGAAAACCTGGTCAGTCGAGGTAAGCACTGTGATAAGAAAATGATAGCTGCTTTCCCTTAGCTCAAAAGTTCTATTTTTGTCTTTAGATTTTTCAGGCAGTCTGAAAAACATAAACTGAGAACAGGTCCAGATCTGTTCACTGGAGCCCAAAATTAGAAACTGCATCATAGCCCTGTGAACAGGGGAACTGAACAGCTTATTTCATGGGCGAGCAACAGAAAGCTTCAGGTCTTCCCACCGACTGCAAACTGAGACACAGAGAGAGACGGATAGAAATTCAGGACTTCCCACCGACTGCACACTGAGAGACAGAGAGAGACAGATAAAGCTTCAGGACTTCCCACTGACTGCACACTGAGAGACAGAGAGAGACAGATTAAGCTTCAGGACTTCCCACCGACTGCAAACTGAGAGACAGAGAGAGAAATATTCAGCTTCAGGACTTCCCTCCGACTGCACACTTAGAGACAGAGACAAACAGATAAAGAGAGTAATGATGCACCAAAGCAGCATATCCTAGTTGAAACAAAGAGAGAAATAGTTTGTGTGCGTGCGTGCGTGCGTGCGTGCGTGCGTGTGTGTGTGTGTGTGCGTGCGTGTGTGTGTGTTTATTACATACCTCAGATTGCCTCTCAGGTGACATACACTCAAGCTAAGATGGGATCTTTGTAGTTTTCCACAGGCAACTGTAATGGCCTGCCAAGGGACAGACAAAGCACCATCCTGTCTGGGACGGAAAGGGCTTTTATTATGGTCCTCTGCCATGGAGAAGACAGACAGCAGATGTGATCCTAAAGACCTCTTTCTGTCTCTCATTCCCCTTCTCTCTCTATCTGCACTATACAGTACCAGTCAAAAGTTTGGACACACCTACTCATTCAAGGGTTTTTCTTTATTTTTACTATTTTCTACATTGTAAAACTATGAAGTAACACATATGGAATCATGTAGTAACCTAAAAAGTGTTCAACAAATCAAAATATATATTTATATTTGAGATTCTTCAAATAGAAACCCTTTGCCTTGATGACAGCTTTGCACATGCTTAGCATTCCCTCAACCAGCTTCATGAGGTAGTCACCTGGAATGCATTTCAACTAGGGGCGGCAGGTAGCTTAGTGGTTCAACTAAGGGCGGCAGGTAGCTTAGTGGTTAAGAGCGTTGTGCCAGTAATCGAAAGGTCGCTGGTTCTAATCCCGGAGCCGACTAGGTGAAAAATCTGTCGATGTGCCCTTGAGCAAGGCACTTAACCCTAATTGCTCCTGTAAGTCGCTCTGGATAAGAGCGTCTGCTAAATGACCTATTATTATTAACTAACAGGTGTGCCTTGTTAAAAGGTAATTTGTGGAATTTCTTTCCTTCTTAATGCATTTGGGCCAATCAGTTGTGTTGTGACGAGGTAGGGGGTATACAGAAGATAGCCCTATTTGGTTAAAGACCAAGTCCATATTTATGGCAAGAACAGCTCAAATAAGCAAAGAGAAACAACAGTCCATCATTACTTTAAGACATGAAGGTCAGTCAATACGGAACATTTCAAAAACGTTGAACGTTTAAGTGCAGTCGCAAAAACCGTCAAGCGTTATGATGAAACTGGCTCTCATGAGGACCGCCACAGGAATGGAAGACCCAGAGTTACCTCTGCTGCATAGGATAAGTTCATTAGAGTTACCAGCCTCAGAAATTTCAGCCCAAATAAATGCTTCACAGAGTTCAAGTAACAGACACATCTCAACATCAACTGTTCAGAGGAGACTGAGTGAATCAGGCCTTCATGGTCGAATTGCTGCAAAGAAACCACTACTAAAGGACACCAATAAGAAGAAGAGACTTGCTTGGGCCAAAAAACACGAGCAATGGACATTAGACCGGTGGAAATTTGTCCTATGGTCTGGAGTCCAAATTTGAGATTTTTAGTTCCAACCGCCGTGGCTTTGTGAGACGCATTGTGGGTGAACGGATGATCTCCTCATGTGTATTTCCCACCGTAAAGCAGGGAGGAGGAGGTGTGATGGTGTGGGGGTGCTTTGCTGGTGACACTGTCTGTGATTTATTTAGAATTCAAGGCACACTTAACCAGCATGGCTACCACAGCATTCTACAGCGACAAGCCATCCCATCTGGGATATAGCTCAGTTGATAGAGCATGGCGTTTGCCATGCCAGGGTTGTGGGTTTGATTCCCACAGGGGGCCAGTATAAAAAAATATGTATTCACTAACTGTAAGTCGCTCTGGATAAGAGCGTCTGCTAAATGACTAAAATGTAAATGTAAATGTAAATCTGGTTTGGGCTTAGTGGGACTATCAATTGTTTTTCAACAGGACGATGACCCAACACACCTCCAGGCTGTATAAGGCTATTTGACCAAGAAGGAGAGTGATGGAATGCTGCATCAGATGACCTGGCCTCCACAATCACTCAACCTCAACCCAATTGAGATGATTTGGGATGAGTCGGACCTCAGAGTGAAGGAAAATCAGCCAACAAGTGCTCAACATATGTGGGAACTCCTTCAAGACTGTTGGTAAAGCATTCCAGGTGAAGCTGGTTGAGAGAATGCCAAGAGTGTGCAAACCTGTCATCAAGGGTGGCTAGAATCTCAAATATAAATATATTTGTTGAACACTTTTTTGGTTACTACATGATTCCATATGTATTATTTCATAGTTTTGATGTCTTCACTATTATTCTACAATATAGAAAATAGTACAAAAATAAAGACAAACCCCTGAATGAGTAGGTGTGTCCAAACTTTTGACTGGTACTGTTTTTTTAAACATTTCATTTCAGTCATTTAGCAGACGCTCTTATCCAGAGCGACTTACAGATAGTGAGTGCATACATTTTCATACTGGCCCCCCTTGGGAAACGTTTATCTATTGATATGTGAAACTGCTGAATTCTGCAGTGAAGGTGTACATTCAAACTGAATCTCTCTGTCTCGACCGTATCTAACTCTCTTTTTAGCCCCTTCTCTAAATCTATCAGTCTCTTTCAGTCTGTCACTACCACTCTTCAGTCTGTCAACATGGTGATAGACAGTATGACAGCATGAGTAACCCGTTTGGCTGTGTTTTAAACCGTGAGACATGGAACGGCTGATGCATAAAATGAAGAGCTGATCTTGAGCCGCCATGCCTAGTTTTCCTATTCTCCATCTCACATTCATTCTAATTATGCCCATGCTGTCTCCACTTCCCTTCTAGGAGGGGTTTTTGTGTCAGAGATTCTGTCAGAGCTGCCGCCACAGGATGAAGTAGGGGAGACTCAGCGTTGTTCACTGTCAGAGAGAAGCTTCACACATCTGGAGACTGCTATGGCCTTCAGTGGTGCGTATGCATACAAACACCAACTCACACTTACACATCATTATCATTAATGCTCATATAGCTTGAACACACACCTGTAAGGAATACATTGCAAGTACACACAAACCCTTTCAGTACCCATCTTATCTTGCTCATACAATAATGGCCATTCATTGCTGATGCTTAAGCTCTCAGATTTGAATAATCTTCAGGCTATACAAAGTTTAAGTGGAGAGCTGCCCAGTCCATTACTACCTCTGAAGGTTCACCTGAAAAACAGCCCCTAGACCATTATTCCTCCTCCACCAAACTTTACAGTTGGCACTATGCATTCAGGCAGGTAGCGTTCTCCTGGCATCCGCCAAACCCAAATTCGTCTGTCAGACTGCCAGATGGTGAAGCGTGATTCATCACTCCAGAGAACGCGTTTCCACTGCTCCAGAGTCCAATGGCGGCGAGCTTTACACTATTCCTGCCGACGCTTCGCATTGCTCATGGTGATCTTAGGCTTGTGTGCGGCTGCTCGGCCATGGAAACTCATTTCATGAAGCTCCCGACGAACAGTTCTTGTGCTGACGTTACTTCCAGAGGCGGGACCTCGGTAGTGAGTGTTGCAACCGAGGACAGATATATTTTTACGCACTACGCGCTTCAGCACTCGACAGTCCCGTTCTGTGAGCTTGTGTGGCCTACCACTTCGCGGCTGAGCCTTTGTTGCTCCTAGATGTTTCTACTTCACAATAACAGCACTTACAGTTGACTGGGGCAGCTCTAGCAGGTCAGAAATTTGACGAACTGACTTGTTGGGAAGGTGGCATCCTATGACCGTGCCACGTTGAAAGTCACTGAGCTTTCAGTAAGGCCATTCTACTGCCAATGTTTGTCTATGGAGATTGCATGGCGGTGTGCTAAATTTTATACACCTTTCAGCAACGGGTGTGGCTGAAATAGCCACTAATTTGATGGGGTGTCCACATACTTTTGTATATATAGTGTACTTGATAGTGAATGAGGATATTATCCATGCCTTAAGGTGGCAACATATCACCTTAACTAGACGGTCTATGACACTAGCGGTTTTCCTCTCAGTTGGACGCTGCTCAACATAGTTGTTTGTACTCGGGCCTGCAGTTGGTGTGAGCCAATCAGAAATCAACAGGGCAAAACCAGTTATAGTAGTAATCTTACAGTGTGATAGCATCTAGCGTTGGATATTGTTCCAAGCATACCACTGATATGTAGCAAGCGTAATAAAGAAAGTATTGTCTGACCAAAGGGTTCCTTTTTCAAAATGGCTTCTTGGATGTGTGTACTTTCATTGCTATGCTAATCACAGAACAGTGAATGCAGCAATATCCGTGTGGAGGGGGATCATGGTTTAATATTTCATTACCGACAGACCTGCCCGAACCCATCAGAGAATCACGGCCCTCTTCAAAAGAGATTACCGGGCGATGAGACCTGCCTCAGATCAATGGTTTATTAATCTGAGCAAACACATGCACCATTGATTTCAGCTAAATCTGCCTACAGGACTCAATACTGCAGCCGACACCTCTTCACCTCATGAGAAATGTCTCAGCCACCCCCTTGGACCCAATGTGCATCATTAACACGTTTTTTTATACTCTTTGAATATACTGTCAATATGTTATAGCTGACACACAAGCTTTCAGCCTAAATACTATGAGGCATTCGGAACAGTCATAAGAGAGACCAAAGTTTTGTTCTATTGCGAATGAGAATGTACTTTACATTCATACGAGGACTAAGATTGTATTTCATACTTTGAGTCGTGGTATCATTATTAGGGACCACAGCTTTCTCACACTAGAAAGCAATTCGGCTGAAAGAAGGTATCACTGGCTAGAGCGAGTGGGGTCAGAATCGCCCACTTTTATTTTGCAATCCACCCTATTTGTCTCTCACAAATGTGTAGATTCCAAGAACAGCCATCTAGCTGTTGTGAGGGAGTGTAAATAGAGACGTCTGATTCCAGTAAAAACCGCTTGTTTTGGAGGGAGGAAATCGGGGACGGAGTTGAACTCTGACCCCTCTACTCTATTGATAAAATTGGATTGTTGGTTTCTAAATGTCAGCCGGCAAACACACACACACACACACACACACACACACACACACACACACACACACAGACACACACACACTGCGCGACGTGAGAAAAAGGTTTCCGACAATTCTAGAAAATAGGAAAGAAAACCAAGGACTCCTGGTTTCCTGGTTCCTTCTTCCAATTAGTGGGGAGCTCACTTTCACTTTCCCCAGGGGTCAAAAAGCCATCCGCTTCCATCAGGGATCCGTCTGTCCTAAAAGAGCCATGTTTTCCTGGGAGAAAACAACCCCTATACATTGCCACACAGAAACAACTATATAGAAGCAACACTTTACATGAGGGTCTGCTTGTAAGGAGAATGAATGTGAGGCGCAATACTCCATATGAAACAAACTTACATTTTACTTAGCATTTATGTTAAAAACATATTGATGTTTCCATTTCATGCTCTAAAAAGTTTGCTTTCGTGGTCGAGTTAACCGGTTTGAGCGCAATTAACTGTTTTACCAAAACAATTGAGAAAAACTGTGATGGAAAAAATTTCCTACCTGGTTAATCACATGTAGAACTTATTAGCTACTATACCCATTCCATACCATGTAAAGCTATCTCCTCTAATTGACCTGAAATCACTGTTATTCCTACCTTCTATCGTGGTAATTGGGAGTACATTACCCGTCGCCTACTGATCAATCTACTCGATGGGGACGAGGGTGATCATTAATTTAGCAGGAATGTTGCATAATGCCTAACTGCGTTGCCGGTGGGTTAAAGTATTGATCAACACTATTCCTCTCCCTCTCGTCAATGATCATTGAACCAAGAACAGCACTGACACCTTACGGAGACTCCACAGAACACACCTTTATCACTGTTATCACCTGACTTTCTCTGAGTACCTACAGCAACATCACATGCGTCAAGCTATCCACCATATTGGAGAAGTCTTGGAAAACCTCAACATGGCCCAGTGTGTTTCTGCCAAAGAAGACTTACCGTAGATTAGTGAGCAAAACTAATTCTAGGTTCTCTTTACTTGTTTCATCTTCAATGGAAGATTTTGGGGGATAGTGGTTGATGGTAATCCAGAGATGAAAGACTCTCCTTGGCATCGCTCAGGCTGTTTTTGGAAACCTGACATGGGGATGACAAGGGGATGTGTGTGTGTGTTTGTGTGTATGTGAGTTTGTGTGTGTGTTTGTGCGTGTGTGTGTGTGTGTGGGCCTGCGTGTGTGTGTGGACCAGAAGTCCCCACAAGAATAGTAAACAAACACAAATATGACCAACTAGGGACATTTTGTTAGTCCCCACAAGGTCAAGTGCTATTTCTAGGGGGTTTAGGGTTAAGGTTAGGGTGTTAGGGTTAGAATTAGGTTTAGGGCTAGGAGCTAGGGTTAGGTTTAGGGTTAGGGTTAAGGTTAGGTTTTTGGGTTAAGTTTAGAATTAAGGTTTGGGTTAGGTTTAGGGTTAGGGGTTAGGGAAAATAGGATTTTGAATGGGACTGAATTGTGTGTCCCCACAAGGTCAGTTATACACGACTGTGTGTGGGTGTGTGTGTGTGTGTGTGTGTGTGTGTGTGTGTGTGTGTGTGTGTGTGTGTGTGTGTGTGTGTGTGTGTGTGTGTGTGTGTGTGTGTGTGTGTGTGTTATTTCCCCGGCATAAATCATGACACGTCTCATGAAAACAAGATCCTTAAAATAACAACGACATTGGAGCTTTACATCTCTCTCCTTGTGTCCTCTTTACCCCTGCTGTCATGACGACACAATGCTGTCATGACGACACCATGCTGTCATCAGGAGACCATGCTGTGGAATTGTGTTCTTGTGTCATGTGTGATTCAGAGACCCATGCTGTGGAGTTGTGTTCTTGTGTCATGTGTGATTCAGGGACCATGCTGTGGAGTTGTGTTCTCATGACGAGTAGGTGCTGGCTGTGTTAAGTTTGGATGTTGTGTTTGTGCTGTACATCTGAGGTGGCGTTATCTTGTGACAGTCATGCCGAATTGTACCTCCTGTACATGGTGTGGTTCTATGTGCAGGTGTTGGGTGCTCTGCTCTTTGAGGTTGTGGTGATGATGGTGTCCGTTAAGGTGGAATTAACAGAGTACTGTGTTATGTCCATTGTGTCGAGGTTCCCAGTGGCAGCATTGTGGCTGAGTGTGTTATAATACCCAGGGGTGTCTATCAGGAGCTGTGATATAATACCCAGGGGTGTCTATCAGGAGCTGTGTGATAATACCCAGGGGTGTCTATCAGGAGCTGTGTTGTAATACCCAGGGGTGTCTATCAGGAGCTGTGATATAATACCCAGGGGTGTCTATCAGGAGCTGTGTGATAATACCCAGGGGTGTCTATCAGGAGCTGTGTGATAATACCCAGGGGTGTCTATCAGGAGCTGTGTGATAGGAGGTTTAGACACTGATGATCCCACGTAAACCGCTCAATAGCCTCTCTACAAGACCAATGTCCTCGTCCCGTCATCACGCACGCTCACGTGCACACTCACGTAGCGGACGTTACACTGCTTGCCTAGCGAGTACCGCTTCCTCCTAATTCGGCTCATACCAAGGGGCTTGAACCCAGGACCTCTGCCTCGCAAACACACACGTGACCGCCCTCCTGGAGCACCTTACCAGTCACGCCACGGAAAAGCTAGCTACTCGGCAGTGCACGTGGGGCCAGTTCAGGCTGAGTGGTGAGTATCCAACATCCCCATGTCCTACACTAACAGACACTAACACTGCCGCCAGTCTGTATCCACTAAATTCACCTTTCAGATATTTCCCTGAGAAATTATTTTAAGTGTGGGCTTTTACAATCATTTACTCTGCTATAACCACATATCCTCTATGTCAGAAGAAAACAATATTATATATACCACCGGCCACCGCATACCACCTCCTAACATTAGTTCTGCTTCATAGGACACTTTTTCTAAATCAAATGGAAATGCTGAACTGATCCTCCCAAGTCCTGCAGTCTGATGCTGGGCTATAACAAGATTAAAATGTAATAGATTTTCAGGAAGTGTCAAGCACTGGAGGCTGAATTATTCACCCATTCATATTGTTCTCTGGATTGAAATGCTCTGGGCAAAAAGAAAAAACATTCCCAATATGGGTTGGTTGTCAAATCCACTCTAAATATTTCATACTTCTGCATGGCTGGAGGTTGTAAAATGCTACCGGTGAAGGAAAACTTTAGAATTTTGTTCCTGTTACAGTGGGGGAAAAAAAGTATTTAGTCAGCCACCAATTGTGCAAGTTCTCCCACTTAAAAAGATGAGAGAGGCCTGTAATTTTCATCATAGGTACACGTCAACTATGACAGACAAAACGAGAAAAAAAATCCAGAAATTCACATTGTAGGATTTTTTATGAATTTATTTGCAAATTATGGTGGAAAATAAGTATTTGGTCAATAACAAAAGTTTCTCAATACTTTGTTATATACCCATTGTTGGCAATGACACAGGTCAAACGTTTTCTGTAAGTCTTCACAAGGTTTTCACACACTGTTGCTGGTATTTTGGCCCATTCCTCCATGCAGATCTCCTCTAGAGCAGTGATGTTTTGGGGCTGTCGCTGGGCAACACGGACTTTCAACTCCCTCCAAAGATTTTCTATGGCATTGAGATCTGGAGACTGGCTAAGCCACTCCAGGACCTTGAAATGCTTCTTACGAAGCCACTCCTTCGTTGCCCGGGCGGTGTGTTTGGGATCATTGTCATGCTGAAAGACCCAGCCACGTTTCATCTGCAATGCCCTTGCTGATGGAAGGAGGTTTTCACTCAAAATCTCACGATACATGGCCCCATTCATTCTTTCCTTTACACGGATCAGTCGTCCTGGTCCCTTTGCAGAAAAACAGCCCCAAAGCATGATGTTTCCACCCCCATGCTTCACAGTAGGTATGGTGTTCTTTGGATGCAACTCGGCATTCTTTGTCCTCCAAACACGACGAGTTGAGTTTTTACCAAAAAGTTATCTTTTGGTTTCATCTGACCATATGACATTCTCCCAATCCTCTTCTGGATCATCCAAATGCACTCTAGCAAACTTCAGACGGGGCCTGGACATGTACTGGCTTAAGCAGGGGGACACGTCTTGCACTGCAGGATTTGAGTCCCTGGCGGCGTAGTGTGTTACTGATGGTAGGCTTTGTTACTTTGGTCCCAGCTCTCTGCAGGTCATTCACTATGTCCCCCCGTGTGGTTTTGGGAATTTTGCTCACTGTTCTTGTGATCATTTTGACCCCACGGGGTGAGATCTTGCGTGGAGCCCCAGATCGAGGGAGATTATCAGTGGTCTTGTATGTCTTCCATTTCCTAATAATTGCTCCCACAGTTGATTTCTTCAAACCAAGCTGCTTACCTATTGCAGATTCAGTCTTCCCAGCCTGGTGCAGTCTACAATTTTGTTTCTGGTGTCCTTTGACAGCTCTTTGGTCTTGGCCATAGTGGAGTTTGGAGTGTGACTGTTTGAGGTTGTGGACAGGTGTCTTTTATACTGATAACAAGTTCAAACAGGTGCCATTAATACAGGTAACGAGTGGAGGACAGAGGAGCCTCTTAAAGAAGAAGTTACAGGTCTGTGAGAGCCAGAAATCTTGCTTGTTTGTAAGTGACCAAATACTTATTTTCCACCATAATTTGCAAATAAATTCATTAAAAATCCTACAATGTGATTTTCTGGAATGTTTTTTCTCAATTTGTCTGTCATAGTTGACGTGTACCTATAATGAAAATTACAGGCCTCTCTCATCATTTTAAGTGGGAGAACTTGCACAATTGGTGGCTGACTAAATACTTTTTTTCCCACTGTATATGATGAATCAACCTTTGAATTGTTATGATGTTGTGTAATTGTGAAAACAAACAAAAATCCAAATTCCCATATACAATGTTTCCGGCTACCATATTGGCAAAACTCATGTACCAGGTTTTTCCCCCGCCCTTTGAAATGGCATCAAGGATTGCTTCATGGGTTTGTTATCAGAAAGAGGAAGGAGGCATTCATTGATCCCAAAAAAATTAATTGCTTTAAATCTTGCTTTCAGTTAATTCATTTTTGTTAAAGCTTGTTGAGGTTTTTTATGTTAATTCCAACAAAAGGGCCTCTTATCCAGCCTTAAAGGTTGCTTTACATTTTAAGAGAACTCAAACATCTGCTGGTGAAAAACACTATTGACCATAATCACATCTCTCAGAATTGCTAATACAAATAAAGGCTAATACAAGTTTGTTTTTTTTAACAAGAGGGAAAAATGTCTGTTTAGCTTTCAAAAACGAACAAAATGTGGACAGCTATGGCCTGTGTAAGTTGTAAATAAAATTAATCGAAAATATCACTTTTTGCTTGCTAGCCAGTAGCTTAGCTTGCTATGCTAGCTAGTTATAGCTAATGTTAGACAAAAGGGGCAAGTTAACCAGTTAGCAAGCAATCACTTTGTTAACAGTTCCAGCTTCTGATTGCTTTCGGCTCATACATCCTCATCCTCTGTCTCCAACAGAACTTTAAGAAGATTGATTTTATTGTATGAGATCAGATCAACAGGAAGTTGATAATTGGGAGTCAGAGAAGTGCCACCAAAGCTGTGATCATCCCCCCGTACTATCCAATGAGCGGCTCTTTAATTTATTCGTTGATTTGTTAACAACAACGCAGAGACAAAGCAAGGCGGAAAAAAACGAGACGGCTAATTAAGCTGGCTCCGCTAATAAACAAGAACGTCTGCTAATTAAAGGCATGTCCCACATTTTACAGATACACATTCTCTCATATCCCGTGTTAAAGGAAGTATGACTGCTTCAGGGATGCCAGATAGATAATGTGCTTCTTCCTGATCATCACCTCATCTTTGTGATGAGGGTCTCTCTCTCTCTCTCTCTCTCTCTCTCTCTCTCCTCTCTCTCTCTCTCTCTCTCTCTCTCTCTCTCTCTCTCTCTCTCTCTCTCTCTCTCTCTCTCTCTCCCTCTCTCTCTCTCTCCTCTCTCTCTCTCTCTCTCTCTCTCTCTCTCTCTCTCTCTCTCTCCACAGGGATAATGTTGACAGATTTTCATAATCAGATGGGATGTAGGCTTTTGCAGGATGAAATACTGTGTTTCTGTTTATATTCAAGGCAGATTGTTATCTGTCTGAGAGAAGGTGTTTTCATCTGTCTGAGAGAAGGTGTTTTCATCAGCTGCCAATTTCCGGCAGATCAGAGTTGATACTGTTTTTTGGAAGCAGTGGAGGTTGTAGACGCTGGCATTTCAATAAATATAAATTATTCTCCACTGTTGTTGTTTACGGACAACAATTTATGGTAGATAATGTTACAGTTTTTTACAATCACTTTGGCACTAATTTCAGAACATTGATGTCATTTTTCAAAACTCTAGACACAAAACTCACAACCAATGATCAAAAAATTCACATTTTTCAAAACTCTAACACTTTTTTCAATTGCTTGGATACAATACACATAAAACTAAGATCATTTGTTCATTTAACAAAAATCACCTGTTCAATATGACACAACTTAACATAAAAGTACTACTATTTCAAAAAGGCAATTCACACATTACATTTCAGATGAGTGTCTATTCATTTCATTACAATTATCCAACTATCAATTGATACAACTGCTCAAAATGATAAGTAACTGTTGCATTACTCTTAATGCATAGTTGTATGGAAACAGACAAACAATATTCCATGTTTATATCATGAAAGTTTCAAGATAACGAGATTCATTGTCACCAATTAGCGTGGAGCATGAACCAATTAGACTACATTATCTATGGATGTAATATTTCATCATCATTCTTTATCAGACACCGTTTCTATGTTCCCATGTACCACCTTTTCAGACTATTTACAGTATTGACAGTACTGCACTGTACGGATGCAGGCCCTTGTAATTGCTTGTCCAATTCTGCCAACTCGTTACTGATGATTGAGTTCACATTGCGGAACGAGTATATAAAGAATTGATTGGGATCCACTTGCAACAACATAGCGATACGTACTGTAACATGGAGCCGGCAGGTGATCCAGGTCACAATAGAGGTCAAGCAGTAGTGGGAGGAAGACGAGGAAGACGTTTTGGTCAAAGGAATGGCAGGGGACAAGCACCCCTTCTGAGAGGTTGTCATGGGCCTCGTTTGAGAGGTGTGGGGGAACGTGGTGGAGGACAAGGCCACGGACCAAGACAGCGGCAGCAACAGCAAAGAGTGTCCAATGAAATCCGAGCAATAGTTGAAGACCATGTCATAAATCATGGCATGACAATGACTGAGATGACAATGACAATGATACAACCAAACCTCAGAAGGTCAACCGTGGCCTCAATAATCAGAACATTCCGCAATGAGAACCGGTAAGTCGTCAGCATGCACTAAACATTATGCTACTCTCAATTGTCAAATGACTGCATACCAATGTGTATCACAGAGTAGGTGATGTGACCAAGTGTCTTCTTACTTTAATGTTCCCTGTAGAATTGAGACTAGGCCAAATAGGGGAGGCAGAGGCAAAATTCTGACTGACCAACAAGAGCAGGCTGTGGTCGATTTGGTTCGGGCCAGAAATGATATTCGCCTTACAGAAATTCGCCAGCATATCTTGGACAATGAAGACATGTTTAACAATGTGGAATCAATAAGTTTGCCGACTATTGCACGCATGCTGAAAAGGCACAAGGTGTCTTTAAAACAACTATACCGTGTGCCTTTTGAAAGAAATGCAGACAGAGTGAAGCAAATGAGGACTGAGTATGTTCAGGTATGTTCAGTTTGAAGATGGCTGTTGTAATAAAATTCCCTAATAATTCTACATTGTACAGTAATCAGTAAATCTCTTTCCAAAATGTATTTTTAGAGGGTGATGGAGCTGGATGCTGATGACAACCATCACAAATTCATATATTTGGATGAGGCAGGCTTTAACCTGGCCAAGACAAGGAGGAGAGGTCGGAATTTCATTGGCCAGCGGGCAACCATCCAAGTACCTGGACAACTTGGGGCCAACATTACCATGTGTGCGGCTAGATCAGAAGATGGTGTGGTGGGACGCAGACCTCGTATTGGATCATATAATGCAGCTCTCCTTGTAACCTTCCTTGATGAGCTCGATCAGGTCTGTAGAGCTGATGGCGTGACCTATGTCATTGTGTGGGAAAATGTCAGGTTCCACCATGCTCATATGGTGCAAGCATGGTTTCAGGCCCATGCACAATTTACCACCCTGTATTTACCCCCGTACTCTCCTTTCCTTAACCCGATTGAGGAATTTTTCTCCACATGGAGATGGAAGGTTTATGATAGGCGCCCTCATGAACAAGTCACTCTTCTCCAGGCCATGGATGACGCATGCAATGACATCACGGCAGACCAGTGTCAGGCCTGGATTCGCCATGGCCAAAGGTTTTTTCCAAGATGATTGGCTAATGAAAACATCCATTGTGATGTAGATGAGAACCTGTGGCCAAATCCACAAGACAGAGTTGATGAAAATGTAGAAGTACAGTAATCACTCCTACGTTTTGCTTTTTACAGTACAAGCAAGCAAGTTGAGGAACACTGCATTTGATGTTTTACAGTACTGTATTGTTTTTCATCAATATATTTCAGATTTTGTTCAATGATTCCACTGTGTCTGTAGTATTCTCTCTACTACTGCAGTACTTTTACAGGGATGTATTTACATGTAGTACCATAATGAAACATGTATCACCTATTTTGTACTACAATATTTAATGATTGTACGAACAATGACACAGTGAAACTATCGGTTGCTTGTGTGTGGGTATCTAAATTAACGTTTCATTGGTATTTCACAATACATTTGTTTTTTGAACCAATGATTGTGCAAGTGCAAGATTTCTTTAAAGATATGAATGCACAATGCAATGTTTTGAACATTGGACAGCCTGTGTTACAAGTGATTACCGTTTTGAGTTTTGTGTCTAGAGTTTTGAAAAATGACGTCAAGGTTCTGAAATTAATGCCAAAGTGATTGTAAAAAACTGTATTTCAATCTCAGGTAATTCCAGCCTAAAACCACAGCAACTATTGAGATATCGTTCAGCACCACTACATTCCAAGAGATTAATCATAGTATCATACAGGCCTGTGTGTGTGTTTGTACGTGCATGCATGCGTGTGTTTGTGTGTGTGTTCATGCGTGCATGCGTGCATGCGTGTGTTTGTGCGATTGTGTGTGTGTGTGTGTCTGTGTCTGTATCTGTGTGTGTGTGTGTGTGTGTGTGCATGGATCTTGTGCCACTACGTTCTGTCATCACCTTATAGTTCTGTTAATCTAAACTGAAACAGGAGAGTTCTCTACCTTCACTCTCATCTAGCCAGACGGATGGAGGAAGAGAGCTCTCCTGGTACAAGGTCTCTCTAAGATAATATGATAAAGACTAAGATAATATGATAAAGACTAAGATAATATGATAAAGACCAAGATAATATGATAAAGACTAAGATAATATGATAAAGACTAAGATAATATGATAAAGACTAAGTTAATATGATAAAGACTAAGATAATATGATAAAGACTAAGATAATATGATAAAGACACAAACTGATTGGTACAACAGTTTGTTCGTCCAAACAAATTGATCAGATTCTACACTAAACACTTAAAAAACATTTGTATTTGTTGAATAAAAACTGTTAGGAAACTGAAGGGAAACTCTGTAGTTGTACAATATAGAACCCTTTTGTAAAGGTTTTCTAAGCGGTTTGTAAACAGATTATGAGTAATTTAATGTAATTGGTAAATGTGTTGAGTTACCTGCCATCCAAGACCTCTATACCAGGCGGTGTCAGAGTAAGGCCCTAAAAATTGTCAAAGACTCCAGGCAAACACCAGTGTTAGGCAAACACCAGTGTTTATCTGTTTCTGCTTGGGATCCAACTGGGCTGACCCTAGTTGG
Source organism: Coregonus lavaretus (assembly GCF_964263955.1). NCBI lineage: Eukaryota > Metazoa > Chordata > Actinopteri > Salmoniformes > Salmonidae > Coregonus > Coregonus lavaretus. Next base: position 33,389,948 of record NC_140024.1, read on the forward strand.
GATCCAACTGGGCTGATCCTGGTTGGGATCCAACTGGGCTGTTCCTGGTTGGGATCCAACTGGGCTGTTCCTGGTTGGGATCCAACTGGGCTGATCCTGGTTGGGATCCAACTGGGCTGATCCTGGTTGGGATCCAACTGGGCTGTTCCTGGTTGGGATCCAACTGGGCTGATCCTGGTTGGGATCCAACTGGGCTGATCCTGGTTGGGATCCAACTGGGCTGATCCTGGTTGGGATCCAACTGGGCTGTTCCTGGTTGGGATCCAACTGGGCTGTTCCTGGTTGGGATCCAACTGGGCTGATCCTGGTTGGGATCCAACTGGGCTGATCCTGGTTGGGATCCAACTGGGCTGTTTGCTGTTCTCGGTCAATAAATGATAGGTTCATGAAAATGTTAGAGAAGTTTAGTGGAGCTCTGACTGCCTCTAGAGCTCAGTTGACAGTTCACCTCCTCTTAATCAATACTAATGAACTGATGATCATTAATTCCAGACAAAGCCTATTCCCCCTCAGTAGACTGAAAAGATTAGGCAGGTTCTCAGATCCTCAAAAAGTTCTACAGCTGCACCATCGAGTGCATCCTGGCATCCATCACTGCCTGGTATGGCAACTACAGAGGGTAGTGCGTACGGCCCAGTACATCACTGGGGCCAAGCTTCCTGCCATCCAGGACCTCTATACCAGGCGGTGTCAGAGGAAGGCCCTAAAAATTGTCAAGGACTCCAGCCACCCTAGTCATAGACTGTTCTCTCTGCTACCACATGGCAAGTGGTACCCGAGCGCCAAGTCTAGGTCCAAGAGGCATCTTAACAGCTTCTAACCCCAAGCCATAAGACTCCTGAATAGCTAATCAAACGGCTACCACCCCCCCCCCCCCCCCCCCCCGTCGCTCGTTGTCTCTGATTGGGGATCATACTTAAGTAGCCTGTTGGTATCAGTGGTTGTGAGATCTTGTTCCGTGTAGAGGCTTGTATTGGGTTTAGCCTGAGGACTTCACGTTACGTCGTTTTGTTGCTTTTGTTCGTGTGTTTATCTTTATAATAAACATGTATGCATTTCACGCTGCGCCTTGGTCTGACCCGTCCTTAAACGAACGTGACAGAAGATCCCACATAACACGGACCAAGCAGCGTGCCCAGGAGCAAACACCCTGGACACAGGTGGGGAAGATTTGGTCTTGGGAGGAGATATTTGCGGGGAAAGGACCCTGGGCGAAGACGGAAGCCCAGGCAGGAGAGGAGCAACGGCAACACAGAAGGCGCCGGCCGAGGAGGAAGCCCGAGAGGCAGCCCCAATAAAAAATGTTTTGGGGGGGCTAAAGGAGTGGTCGGGGAGCGAGAGAGAGGAAACCGGTGGGTTTCCAGATTGAGTCCCTACGACCATGGGAAGAAGAGTGGGAACAGTTTTATACTGAGGAGTCGGAGGATGACGACAATGATGAGTTTCTGTTCCCTGGCTCATGGGGGCTCCCGGAGGAGTCCTCACTGGAGGTGGAGTGCCGAGAGAGAGCGAAGGATCGGATCTGCAGGGTAAGAGAGGAGGCCACCATATTACGGGGGCTGATAGCAAGAATAGAGCGGGAGAGATCCATTGAAGAGGAGGCACTGCAGGAGGCTCGTAGGGAGAAGGAGGAAGTAGAGGCACAGAGAGAGGAGCTGGTTAGGCAACATAAGGAGCGGGGGTTAATAGAGGAACCCATGTATGCGGAGATACGCACTGTATCGCCAGTGCGCATGCACAGCCCAGTGCGTTCTGTGCCAGCGCCCTGCACATGTCGTGCGATAGTGGGCAGCCAGCCAGGACAGGTTGTGCCGGCTCAACGCTCCTGGTCTCCAGTGCACCTCACCAGTCCGGCCCGGCCCGGCCCGTTCCTGCTCCTCGCATCAGACCAGTGGTGCGTGTTCCCAGTCCGGCCCGGCCCGTTCCTGCTCCTCGCACCAGACCAGTGGTGTGTGTTCCCAGTCCGGCCCGGCCCGTTCCTGCTCCCCGCACCAAGCCAGTGGTGCGTGTTCCCAGTCCGGCCCGGCCCATTCCTGCTCCTCGCACCAGACTAGTGGTGCGTGTTCCCAGTCCGGCCCGGCCCGCTCCTGTTCCTCGCACCAAGCCAGTGGTGCGTGTTCCCAGTCCGGTACGGCCCGTGCCTGCTCCCCGCACCAAGCCAGTGGTGCGTGTCGCCAGCCCGGAACGCCCCCTACCTACTCCCCGCACCAAGCCAGTGGTGTGTGTCCCCAGTCCGGCCCGGCCCGTTCCTGTTCCTCGCACCAAGCCAGTGGTGCGTGTTCCCAGTCCAGTACGGCCCGTGCCTGCTCCCCACACCAAGCCAGTGGTGCGTGTCGCCAGCCCGGAACGCCCCCTACCTACTCCCCGCACCAAGCCAGTGGTGTGTGTCCCCAGTCCGGCCCGGCCCCTTCCTGCTCCTCGCACCAGACCAGTGGTGCGTGTTCCCAGTCCGGCCCGTTCCTGTTCCTCGCACCAAGCCAGTGGTGCGTGTTCCCAGTCCGGTATGGCCCGTGCCTGCTCCTCGCACCAGACCTGTGGTGCATGTGTCCAGTCCGGCACGGCCCGTGCCCGTTCCACAGGTGCCTGGTACAGCTCCGGTCAGCTGCTCCACTCCGGAGCCAGAGTAGTCCGCTCCACCGGTGCCTGATCCAGCTCCGGTCAGCTGCTCCACTCCAGAGCCAGAGCAGTCCGCTCCACCGGTGCCTGATCCAGCTCCGGTCAGCTGCTCCACTCCGGAGCCAGAGCAGTCCGCTCCACCGGGGTCCAGTCCAGCTCCGGTCAGCTGCTCCACTCCGGAGCCAGAGCAGGTTGCTCCACCGGTGCCCAGTCCAGCTCCGGTCAGCGGCTCCACTCTGGAGCCAGAGCAGTCCGCTCCACCGGTGCCTAGTCCAGCTCCGGTCAGCGGATCCACTCCGGAACCAGAGCAGTCCGTTCCACCGGGATCCAGTCCATCTCTGGTCAGCAGCTCCACTCCGGAGCCAGAGCAGTCCGCTCCACAGGTGCATAGTCCAGCTCCGGTCAGCAGCTCCACTCCGGAGCCAGAGTAGTCCGCTCCACCGGTGCCAAGTCCAGCTCCGGTCAGCGGCTCCAGTCCAGACCCAGACGTCAGCCCCTCTCCAGGTTCGGGGTCTCCCACACCAGGGTCCAGACAGGGCTTGGTGTATCGTGGGAGGAAGGAGAGGGGAAGCAGCGCGCCGAGGTCCAGACCAGACCAGGGGCGCAACGGGGAGGCTGAGAAAATGTGGTCGTCACGCCCGGAGCCGGATCCGCCTCCGAGGCGGAATGCCCACCCGGACCCTACTCTGTAATGTAAGGTTTGTGCTGTCGGAGTCCGCACCTTTGGGGGGGGGGGGTACTGTCACGCCCTGACTTATGGGACTCTAGTATGTTGAGTCAGGATGTGGATATCTAGGTTAGTATTTCTATGTTTGCATTCTATGTTGTGTGTTTCTATGTTTGGCCGGGTGTGGTTCACAATCAGAGGCAGCTGTCGCTTGTTGTCTCTGATTGGGGATTATACTTAAGTAGCCTGTTGGCAATCAGTGGTTGTGGGATCTTGTTCCGTGTAGAGGCTTGTATTGTGTTTAGCCTGAGGACTTCACGTTACGTTGTTTTGTTGTTTTTGTTCGTGTGTTTATCTTTATAATAAACATGTATGCATTTCACGCTGCGCCTTGGTCTGACCCGTCCTTCAACGAGCGTGACATTGGCGCATGTGACAAATACAATTTTATTTTATTTTATTTGACATGACCATCTGGCTACCACTAACCCGGCCACCAACTCTGCACCCTCTGCTGCAACTTGCCCATGCCCCCCCCCGCTTCTCCTTCACACAAATTCAGATAGCTGATGTTTTGAAAGCGCTGCAAAATCTGGACCCCTACAAATCAGCTGGGCTAGACAATCTGGACCCTTTCTTTCTAAAACTAGCCGCCGAAATTGTCGCAACCCCTATTACTAGTCTGTTCAACCTCTCTTTCATAACGTCTGAGATCCCCAGAGATTGGAAAGCTGCCGCGGTCATCCCCCTCTTCAAAGGGGGTGACACTCTAGATCCAAACTGCTACAGACCTATATCCATCCTGCCCTGCCTTTCGAAAGTATTTGAAAGCCAAGTTAACAAACAGATCACCGACCATTTCGAATACCACCGTACCTTCTCCGCTATGCAATCCGGTTTCCGAGCTGGTCACGGGTGCACTTCAGCCACGCTCAAGGTCCTAAACGATATTATAACCGCGATTGATAATAGACAGGACTGTGCAGCCGTCTTCATCGACCTGGCCAAGGCTTTCGACTCTGTCAACCACCGCATTCTTATTGGCAGACTAAATAGCCTTGGTTTCTCAAATGACTGCCTCGCCTGGTTCACCAACTACTTCTCAGATAGAGTTCAGTGTGTCAAATCGGAGGGCCTGTTGTCTGGACCTATGGCAGTCTCTATGGGGGTGCCACAGGGTTCAATTCTTGGGCCGACACTTTTCTCCGTGTATATCAATGATGTCGCTCTTGCTGCTGGTGACTCTCAGATCCACCTCTACGCAGACGACACCATTTTGTATACATCTGGCCCTTCATTGGACACTGTGTTAACAAACCTCCAAACAAGCTTCAATGCCATACAACAAGCCTCCAACTGCTCTTAAACACTAGTAAAACTAAATGCATGCTTTTCAATCGAACGCTGCTGGCACCCGCCCACCCGACTAGAATCACCACTCTCGACGGGTCTGACCTAGAGTATGTGGACAACTACAAATACCTAGGTGTCTGGTTAGACTGTAAACTCAACTTCCAGACTCACATAAAGAATCTCCAATCCAAAGTTAAATCTAGAATCGGCTTCCTATTTCGCAACAAAGCCTCCTTCACTCATGCTGCCAAACATGCCCTCGCAAAACTGACTATCCTACCGATCCTTGACTTCGGCGATGTCATTTACAAAATAGCCTCCAACACTCTACTCAGCAAATTGGATGTAGTCTATCACAGTGCCATCCGTTTTGTCTCCAAAGCCCCATACACTACCCACCACTGTGACCTGTACGCTCTTGTTGGCTGGTCCTCACTACATGTTCGTCGTCAAACCCACTGGCTCCAGGCCATCTATAAATCACTGCTAGGCAAATCCCCGCCTTATCTTAGCTCATTGGTCACCATAGCAGCACCCACCCGTAGTCTGCGCTCCAGCAGGTATATCTCACTGGTCATTCCCAAAGCCAACACCTCCTTTGGCCGCCATTCCTTCCAGTTCTCTGCTGCCAATGACTGGAACGAATTGCAAAAATCTCTGAAGCTGGAGACTTATCTCCCTCAATAACTTTAAGCATCAGTTGTCAGAGCACCTTACCGATCACTGCACCTGTACACAGCCCATCTGAAATTAGCCCACCCAACTACCTCATCCCCATATTGTTATTTATTTTGCTCTTTTGCACCCCAGTATCTCTATTTGCACATAATCTCTTGCACATCTAGCATTCCAGTGTTAATACTATTGTAATTATTCTGCACTATAGCCTATTTATTGCCTTACCTCCATAACTTGCTACATTTGCACACACTGTATATATATTTTCTGTTGTATTTTTGACTTTATGTTTTTTACCCCATATGTAACTCTGTGTTGTTTTTACTGCACTACTTTGCTTTATCTTGGCCAGGTCGCAGTTGTAAATGAGAACCTGTTCTCAACTGGCTTACCTGGTTAAATAAAGGTGGAAAAAAAAAAAAGTGCAGTGGTATGACCTGACCTGAAATCTGTTTGTTATGGGCGGACTGCCAGCCAGACTTACATTGAACAACCCATTTTCCCTGAAAGATTCTCTTTGCATCCACGTCTCTGTACTGCACAAACAGTGTTGCATTGTGCTAGTCATTGTATTGTGTGGCTTCATGAGGTCATACAGTCTGTTTTGAAAGAGGATTTGATTATCTTGATTTCCCTTTGTGTCTTTGGTCCTACCCTCATTCTTTGAGTGGTGGCCTGGCCTTTCTAGATTTCATCAACTGAAGGATATTGGTCCAATGTCCTTTTCCACGTACTGCTCAGCTCGTTTTCATTGGGAAATAAACCCTAGTTTTGTGGTGTAGTCCCAGGACTCTGATATAACCCCTAGACACATTGTGCAGTCCCAGGACTCTGAAAAAAATCCTAGACTACCCTTTGTGTGCCTGTCAGTTTGTTTGTGCCTGGAATGGCCTTATGCTGAACATACAAGGAGTACAATGCTTTCATAAATTTGAAAACCTATACAATGTTAGTTCCTACCACTCTGAACAGAATTGTACATGTAATGTAAAGTAAACCCAAACCCACTCACCTCTCTCTCTCTCTTGCTCTCTCTCTCTCTCTCTCTCAAGGCTACCGTATCTGTTTAGTTTTTTCTGGCTCACTGCCTCTTTCCATTGTTAAAATGTTGATGGGAGGAATCGCCTTGAATTCTGAACCTGTTCTAAAGGGGGCAACAGAATGTTTTTTGAATGACAAGGATGCTGTCCATTGTTAGCTGCTCCATGGCGGTGACACTGAGGTGGAAGTGTACTGTTATCATTCAAAGAAGGTCCACATTTAGAAGACTAGTAATATGAAATCTATAAGGGTAATCAACTGAAGTGATATGTACCATATAACTGAATGTACTTGGCTTGTTACATAGCAATTATAAAGGTTATAGAATTATTGTATGAGAGCTGTATAATGTTACGTTTGGTCAGTCTCTAACAGTTAACTGACTCTGTTCAGATAGTTATGAAACCACTTGAACAAGTAAATAATTGTTCTTCACCCAGAGAGACAGCGCCTGTCTTAACGACATTAAAGTGCATAGGCCTGTGATGAAAGATGAGATAAATAACCTGGTTTGAAGTCGATAAAATGGCCAAGACGTTTCATCTTGAATGTCTCATCTAGAGTCTGTGACGGAGCCGTCCTGTCCTGCATTACAGCATCTGTTCCTCAGCCTGTGATGACAAACACCATCTGAAAGATCAAACGATCGGCTGACAAGACGCCCAAAGACGGGGCTCTCTACAGAGAAAAGTGGATAGGAAAAAAATACATTACAACTCTACCTGCGAGCAGATCAATCATAAACAGTTCAGGACTACCAGCGGGTAGATCTATTATAAACAGTTCAGGACTATACCAGCGGCCAGATCTATCATAAACAGTTCAGGACTCTACCAACGGGCAGATCTATCATAAACAGTTCAGGACTACCAGTGAGCAGATCTATCATAAACAGTTCAGGACTCTACCAGCGGGCAGATCTATTATAAACAGTTCAGGACTCTACCAGTGGGCAGATCTATCATAAACAGACACCACTGTGAAAGTAACCTTTTCAGATCCCTTTCTCCTCTGACCGTTCCACTCTTTTCCTGGTGATTCAGTCCTTTAACATTCCCTGGAGTATCGTTGCTCCTCAACCTTGATGCTTACAGTATGCTAAGTGGACGACAACCCCCACTCATTAACCCCCCCAACAGAACCCCCACTCACCAACCACCCAACAGAACCCACACTCACCAACCACCCAACAGAGAGGGAAAGCTGTGTCTCTAAAAGCATGTATGTTGGATTTCAAGCTGTTTAGTGCATTTACACTCAACGAGGGTGCTGAATATAGGAACACTTTTCCCTGTTCAGCGAGTCCTATCAATGTATAGCAACCACCAGGGTCACTGAGTTTCTCAGTGCACTCAGTTGGATTGGATAATGGTAGATTGTCATTTGGATCCAACTTTTTCTACCCCTGAATGACATGAGTCCTTTGACCCAGCAAAGTCAGCTGTAACCAGCATCTCATCAGAAGTGATTTGAGGAACCTGCCGTGTGTGTCTGTGTCTGTCTGTGTGTGTGTGTGTGTGTGTGTGTGTGTGTGCGCGCTTGCGTGCATGTGTGTGCGCGTGTGTTTGTCTGTGTCTGTGTGTGCATGTGTCTGTGTGTGTGTGCACGTGTGTCTGTGTGTGTGTGTGTCTGTGTGTGTGTGTGTCTGTGTGTCTGTGTGTCTGTGTGTCTGTCTGTGTGTGTGTGTGTGTGTGTGTGTGTGTGTGTGTGTGTGTGTGCGTGTGTGTGTGTGTGTGTGTCTTTGTGTGTGTGTGTCTTTGTGTGTGTGTGTGTCTGTGTGTGTGTGTCTGTGTGTGTGTGTCTGTGTGTGTGTACGTGCGTGTCTGTGTGTGTGTGCGTGTCGGTGTGTGTGTGTCTGTGTGTGTGTGTCTGTGTGTGTGTGTCTTTCCTCACCCCCCCCCCCCCCCCCCCCTCTCTACAATAGCGTTAACCCTGAGAGTGGGTTTCCAATTTGCCCCAGAGTCTATTAACACTCAATTTCAATTACCACTGGCCTAATGGATGTTGACATCAAATCTACTCTACTTGCAAATCTGAGGAGCAGATGTTCAGATGAGGTGGAACGCATGGTAGCTATTCCAAAGGATCCTGTTAAGATTCTGTTCACTGGTGTGACACCCATGCCCTGTAGATGCTCACCTACATCTCAGGAAGTTAGTGGAGTGGGTTGGAAAGTCGTGACTGAAATAGCAAAGGCCCAATAACAACCGGAGTGTGCTGAACACGAAGTTGACCCTTCAGCCGTGACCTCTAAAACACCCAAAATGACTGTAACCCTTCATCTGCGACCTCTAAAACACCCAACATTACTGTGCAGAGGCCGTTTTGCTATTGTAAATGTAGTGCTCAGTGTGTACATCCGTTCACAGTGCCTTACACCCACTCCAGTCTGTTGATATCACTTATTCAACACTTTTTTAGTGTTTTAACACTTCTTATGTTTCAACACTGATGTGTTGCTTAATACTTGTTTTAGTGACATTGCTTTTATAAAATGATTGGGGTTCACCATGCAGCATGTGAATGGCCCTCCCCTGGATAGTGCAGGTGCTTTTCTTTTTCTTGGTCACAACATTCTAGAACTACACTAGACATATAATGAATGAAGGGAATGCCCCGGGCAACATTAATTATTGTCATTAATAACAATGACACTATTTATCTAAAGACTCACTATGTCTATCTGAATTATTTGTATGATTAATTTGTTCAGAGAAGGACGAAAGACTACCATGTCCTTGTGCAATTATTATCTTATCTGAATAGTATTTGTTACAAATGTTTTTAATGTCAGTATGAGTGGATTGGCCGCAGGTAAAATACGTAACCTCAATTTACCTCAGTTTAGAAATACATGATAGTTACATAAAGAACAAGAACAGACAAATGTGCATTTTCAAAAGGAATGTCACCAGGGTAGTTATTCTGAGAATGTGTTCTGAGAAAGTATTCTGAGAAAGCACAAGAAAAATACTACCATATAGGTACACTACATGACCAAAGGTATGTGGACATTTGCTCGTTGAACATCTCATTCCAAAATCATGGGCATTAATATGGAGTTGGTCCCTCCTTTGCTGCTATAACAGCCTCCATTCTTCTGGGAAGGCTTTCCACTAGATGTTGGAACATTGCTGCGGGGACTTGCTTCCATTCAGCCACAAGAGCTGAATTACTGAGGTTGGGCACTGATGTTGGGCGATTAGGCCTGGCTCGCAATCGGTGTTCCAATTCATCCCAGTGGTTTTCGATGGGGTTGAGGTCAAGGCTTTGTGCAGGCCAGTCAATTTCTTCCACACCGATCTCGACAAACCATTTCTTTATGGACCTCACTTTGCACTGGGGCATTGTCATGCTGAAACAAGGAAAGGACCTTCCCCAAACTGTTGCCACAAAGTTGGAAGCACAGAATCGTCTAGAATGTAATTGTATGCTGTAGCGTTAAGATTTCCCTTCACTGGAACTAAGGGGTCTAGCCCGAACCATGAAAAACAGCCCCAGAAAATGATTCCACCTCCATCAAACTTTACAGTTGGCACTATGCATTGGGCAGGTAGCGTTGTCCTGGGTTCCACCAAACCCTGATTTGTATGTCGGACAGCCAGATGGTGAAGCGTGATTCATCACTCCAGAGAACGCGTTTCCACTGCTCCAGAGTCCAATGGCGGGGAGCTTTACACCACTCCAGCCGACACTTGGCATTACGCATGGTGATCTTAGACTTGTTTGAGGCTGCTCGGCCTTGGAAACCCATTTTGTGACGCTCCTGACTAATCGTTATTGTGGTGACGTTGCTTAGAGAGGAAGTTTGGAATTCGGTAGTAAGTGTTGCAACTGAGGACAGACGATTTTGTGTGGCCTTCCACTTTGCGGCTGAGCCGTTGTTGCTCCTAGATGTTTCCACTTCACAATGAAATAGCCAAATCCACTAATTTGAAAGGGTGTCCACATATTTTTGTATATATAGTGTATACTAATAGTGGTCTATCTACATGGTTATTACATACTCAGACTGGTGGTCTATCTACATGGTTATTACATACTCAGACTGGTGGTCTATCTACATGGTTATTACATACTCAGACTGGTGGTCTGTCTACATGGTTATTACATACTCAGACTGGTGGTCTATCTACATGGTTATTACATACTCAGACTGGTGGTCTGTCTACATGGTTATTACATACTCAGACTGGTGGTCTGTCTACATGGTTATTACATACTCAGACTGGTGGTCTGTCTACCTGGTTATTACATACTCAGACTGGTGGTCTATCTACATGGTTATTACATACTCAGACTGGTGGTCTGTCTACATGGTTATTACATACTCAGACTGGTGGTCTGTCTACCTGGTTATTACATACTCAGACTGGTGGTCTGTCTACATGGTTATTACATACTCAGACTAGTGGTCTGTCTACATGGTTATTACATACTCAGACTAGTGGTCTATCTACATGGTTATTACATACTCAGACTGGTGGTCTGTCTACATGGTTATTACATACTCAGACTGGTGGTCTGTCTACCTGGTACTCAGACTGGTGGTCTGTCTACCTGGTTATTACATACTCAGGACTGGTGGTCTGTCTACATGGTTATTACAATACTCAGACTGGTGGGCTATCTACATGGTATTACATACTCACTGGTGGTCTGTCTACCTGGTTATCTACATACTCAGACTGGTGGTCTTCTACACTGGCTTATTACAATACTCAGACTGGTGGTCTGTCTACATGGTTATTACATACTCAGACTGGTGGTCTGTCTACATGGTTATTACATACTCAGACTGGTGGTCTATCTACATGGTTATTACATACTCAGACTGGTGGTCTGTCTACATGGTTATTACATACTCAGACTGGTGGTCTATCTACATGGTTATTACATACTCAGACTGGTGGTCTGTCTACATGGTTATTACATACTCAGACTGGTGGTCTGTCTACATGGTTATTACATACTCAGACTGGTGGTCTGTCTACATGGTTATTACATACTCAGACTGGTGGTCTGTCTACATGGTTATTACATACTCAGACTGGTGGTCTATCTACATGGTTATTACATACTCAGACTGGTGGTCTGTCTACATGGTTATTACATACTCAGACTGGTGGTCTGTCTACATGGTTATTACATACTCAGACTGGTGGTCTGTCTACATGGTTATTACATACTCAGACTGGTGGTCTGTCTACATGGTTATTACATACTCAGACTGGTGGTCTGTCTACATGGTTATTACATACTCAGACTGGTGGTCTGTCTACATGGTTATTACATACTCAGACTGGTGGTCTGTCTACATGGTTATTACATACTCAGACTGGTGGTCTGTCTACATGGTTATTACATACTCAGACTGGTGGTCTGTCTACATGGTTATTACATACTCAGACTGGTGGTCTGTCTACATGGTTATTACATACTCAGACTGGTGGTCTGTCTACATGGTTATTACATACTCAGACTGGTGGTCTGTCTACATGGTTATTACATACTCAGACTGGTGGTCTGTCTACATGGTTATTACATACTCAGACTGGTGGTCTGTCTACATGGTTATTACATACTCAGACTGGTGGTCTGTCTACATGGTTATTACATACTCAGACTGGTGGTCTATCTACATGGTTATTACATACTCAGACTGGTGGTCTATCTACATGGTTATTACATACTCAGACTGGTGGTCTGTCTACATGGTTATTACATACTCAGACTGGTGGTCTGTCTACATGGTTATTACATACTCAGACTGGTGGTCTGTCTACATGGTTATTACATACTCAGACTGGTGGTCTATCTACATGGTTATTACATACTCAGACTGGTGGTCTATCTACATGGTTATTACATACTCAGACTGGTGGTCTGTCTACATGGTTATTACATACTCAGACTTTCTTTTGCAGAGATATATTTGTGACAGTCGGCTGATCTCATTCCTCAGATAACTAATTGGATGATAACGTATATAATTGACTCCCTCTGTACTGTCTGACTGTATGGTGTACTATCTCTGTACTGTCTGACTACATGGTGTACTATCTCTGTACTGTCTGACTGTATGGTGTACTATCTCTGTACTGTCTGACTGTATGGTGTACTATCTCTGTACTGTCTGACTGCATGGTGTACTATCTCTGTACTGTCTGACTGCATGGTGTACTATCTCTGTACTGTCTGACTGCATGGTGTACTATCTCTGTACTGTCTGACTGTAAGGTGTACTATCTCTGTACTGTCTGACTGTATGGTGTACTATCTCTGTACTGTCTGACTGTATGGTGTACTATCTCTGTACTGTCTGACTGCATGGTGTACTATCTCTGTACTGTCTGACTGCATGGTGTACTATCTCTGTACTGTCTGACTGTATGGTGTACTATCTCTGTACTGTCTGACTGCATGGTGTACTATCTCTGTACTGTCTGACTGCATGGTGTACTATCTCTGTACTGTCTGACTGCATGGTGTACTATCTCTGTACTGTCTGACTGCATGGTGTACTATCTCTGTACTGTCTGACTGCATGGTGTACTATCTCTGTACTGTCTGACTGCATGGTGTACTATGTCTGTACTGTCTGACTGCATGGTGTACTATCTCTGTACTGTCTGACTGTATGGTGTACTATCTCTGTACTGTCTGACTGTATGGTGTACTATCTCTGTACTGTCTGACTGCATGGTGTACTATGTCTGTACTGTCTGACTGCATGGTGTACTATCTCTGTACTGTCTGACTGTATGGTGTACTATCTCTGTACTGTCTGACTGCATGGTGTACTATCTCTGTACTGTCTGACTGCATGGTGTACTATCTCTGTACTGTCTGACTGCATGGTGTACTATCTCTGTACTGTCTGACTGCATGGTGTACTATCTCTGTACTGTCTGACTGCATGGTGTACTATCTCTGTACTGTCTGACTGTATGGTGTACTATCTCTGTACTGTCTGACTGCATGGTGTACTATCTCTGTACTGTCTGACTGCATGGTGTACTATCTCTGTACTGTCTGACTGCATGGTGTACTATCTCTGTACTGTCTGACTGTAAGGTGTACTATCTCTGTACTGTCTGACTGTATGGTGTACTATCTCTGTACTGTCTGACTGCATGGTGTACTATGTCTGTACTGTCTGACTGCATGGTGTACTATCTCTGTACTGTCTGACTGTATGGTGTACTATCTCTGTACTGTCTGACTGCATGGTGTACTATCTCTGTACTGTCTGACTGTATGGTGTACTATCTCTGTACTGTCTGACTGCATGGTGTACTATCTCTGTACTGTCTGACTGTATGGTGTACTATCTCTGTACTGTCTGACTGTATGGTGTACTATCTCTGTACTGTCTGACTGTATGGTGTACTATCTCTGTACTGTCTGACTGTATGGTGTACTATCTCTGTACTGTCTGACTGCATGGTGTACTATCTCTGTACTGTCTGACTGTATGGTGTACTATCTCTGTACTGTCTGACTGTATGGTGTACTATCTCTGTACTGTCTGACTGTATGGTGTACTATCTCTGTACTGTCTGACTGCATGGTGTACTATCTCTGAACTGTCTGACTGCATGGTGTACTATCTCTGTACTGTCTGACTGTATGGTGTACTATCTCTGTACTGTCTGACTGCATGGTGTACTATCTCTGTACTGTCTGACTGTATGGTGTACTATCTCTGTACTGTCTGACTGTATGGTGTACTATCTCTGTACTGTCTGACTGTATGGTGTACTATCTCTGTACTGTCTGACTGCATGGTGTACTATCTCTGAACTGTCTGACTGCATGGTGTACTATCTCTGTACTGTCTGACTGTATGGTGTACTATCTCTGTACTGTCTGACTGCATGGTGTACTATCTCTGAACTGTCTGACTGCATGGTGTACTGTCTCTGTACTATCTACCTCTGAACAGCATGGTGTACTATCTCTGTACTGTCTACCTCTGAACAGCATGGTGTACTATCTCTGTACTGTCTACCTCTGAACAGCATGGTGTACTATCTCTGTACTGTCTACCTCTGAACAGCATGGTGTATTATCTCTGTACTGTCTACCTCTGAACAGCATGGTGTACTATCTCTGTACTGTCTACCTCTGAACAGCATGGTGTACTATCTCTGTACTGTCTACCTTTAAACAGCATGGTGTACTATCTCTGTACTGTCTACCTCTGAACAGCATGGTGTACTATCTCTATACTGTCTGACTGCATGGTGTATTATCTCTGTACTGTCTGACTGCATGGTGTATTATCTCTGTACTGTCTACCTCTGAACAGCATGGTGTACTATCTCTGTACTGTCTACCTCTCTACAGCATGGTGTACTATCTCTGTACTGTCTACCTCTCTACAGCATGGTGTACTATCTCTGTACTGTCTACCTCTGAACAGCATGGTGTAATTAGATATACTAAGCGCTATCAATCTCAGACAGTGGTGTTAATGGTAGCAACAGTTAAACCCTGGGGTGAAGACAATGAAGGTTTTTACCAGATAGATTGTCTTTTGTAATGGTTTAATGTAATGAGGGTGTGTTGATGGTTGCATCTGTGCAGTGTGTCTAATTGCTGTTGGATCCCATGAACTAGTGCTAAACCATCTTTGGTCTGTGATAATAAGGGGCTTTCTTTCTGATTACAAACCACATCAATATGTTTATCGGTGCATTGATCACTTTTGTGTGTGTGTTATTTTGATTATGTCCTGTTTTTTTAATCGCTTCCATCTGTTCATGCTGCAAAAGCAATCAATTTGATTTGGCTTTTATCACCTACCAATACCTCTATCCGCAGGTGAGGAATTTCATTTCTGTTCTATCACCATGACAACTGTCTTTCAGACAGGAGTTTATTCAGCACTCTGTCCCTGGGTAGCTCCCGCCATGTGTGTTTACATTATAATTCCATATTCAGCAAATGTTGACGTATTTTGACCAAATTAAACTACTGGAAAGGCACTCCATTTGTAAACAGACCCAGTCACTAATCAAGAAATAAAATAAACCTAATTATGAGTAACATTCACCCCGAGTTTTCAAATTAGATATGCCAATATTTCATGAATAAGATTTCATTTCGATTTGGGTCCGTCTCATTCAACCTATCCCATTCAACGTTCCATTCATTCTTTGGATTCTGAAGTTGATAGTGGTCCATTGTAATACATTTCCTGCATTCACCAACGTTATTTAAAATACATTTATTTAATCTAACTCTATGAATAAGGAGTCATATAAAATACAAGCTAATAACTCTGGCGGCAGGTGGCCTAGCGGTTAAGAGTGTTGGACCAGTAACCAAAAGGTCGCTGGTTTGAATCCCAGAGCCGACTGGGTGAAAAAACATATATTGATGTGCCCTTGAGCAAGGCACTTAACCCTAATTGCTCTGGATAACAGTGCCTGTTGAATGACACAACAGAAATTGGGGTAAAAATCCAAAGACAGAGGCTTTGAAACTCATGTGGGGCCATGCAGTGTACATCTCTGTACAAGGAACATTGCAGCAGGACACTAAAGACAAAATATTCTCCAGGTTGCCTCTGCAGTTTGGTGTGGCTGCAGCTTCACTGCTTTAGTCATTAACTCTCCGTCAGGGCAGGAGAACCAGGAGGACTGGTACCTGCAACTGCCGGAATGGATTCACAGACTGTCCAAGACATGTCACTCCTTCCCTGCATGTCTCCCATCTCTGTCTTCCCGGTCCCAGAGGACAAGTCATTTACCCACTCCTCACCCATCTCTGCACTGAGTTCAATTGGTGGCCATTTTCTTGTCAGGTTGATGAGGAGAAGTAATTACATGTTTGTTGTCACGATCGTCGTTAATAGAGGAGGACCAAGGCGCAGCGTGTTGAGCAAACATACTTTAATTAGTTAAAGTGCACACACGATACAAAACGACTCGTAACGTCCTAGGTAACAATGACCAACTGGAACAAAAACCCACAAACCCAAAGGGAAAAACATACAGTTTAAATATGGCTCCCAATCAGAGACAACCAGCCAACAGCTGACACTCGTTGCCTCTGATTGGGAGTCACTCAGGCAAACATAGAATTAAACACAACAGAATTACCAACATAGAAATACACACATAGAATGAACACACCCTGGCTCAACATAATGAGTCCCAGAGCCAGGGTGTGACAGTACCCCCCCCTAAAGGCAAGGACTGCGACCGCGCCTCAACTGAACAAAACAGGGGAGGGCTGGGCGGGCATACCTCCTCGGCGGCGGTTCTGGCTCCGGCCTTGACCACCACCCTCCAATACACCCCCCATAGCGCCCCTGGTCCAGTCTGGCCCCGCCGGCAGGAGCAGGACTGGACTTAGCAGGAGCGGTTAGCTTCAGCTCCATAGTGGAGCAGTTGACCGGTACCTTACCAGGCACCGGTGACCCAGGCACGGGTTGTGCTGGACTGACGACGCGCACCCCTGGCTTGGTGCGTGGAGGAGGAACGGGCCTTACCAGGCTGACGACGCGCACCCCTGGCTTGGTGCGTGGAGGAGGAATGGGCCTTACCAGGCTGACGACGTGCACCCCTGGCTTGGTGCGTGGAGGAGGAACAGGCCGGGCCGGGCTGGCGACGCGCACCGTAGACTTGGTGCGTGGAGCAGGGACAGGCCGGACTGGGCTGGCGACGCGCACCGTATACTTGGTGCGAGTGGCAGGAACAGGCCGGGCCGGGCTGGCGACGCGCACCGTATACTTGGTGCGAGTGGCAGGAACAGGCCGGGCCGGGCTGGCGACGCGCACCGTAGACTTGGTGCGAGTGGCAGGAACAGGCCGGGCCGGGCTGGCGACGCGCACCGTAGACTTGGTGCGTGGAGCAGGGACAGGCCGGACTGGGCTGGCGACGCACACCGTAGACTTGGTGCGAGTGGCAGGAACAGGCCGGGCCGGGCTGTCGACGCACACCGTAGGCTTGGTGCGTGGAGCAGGGACAGGCCGGGCTGGGCTGTCGACGCACACCGTAGGCTTGGTGCGTGGAGCAGGGACTGGCCGGACTGGGCTGGCGACGCACACCGTAGGCTTGGTGCGTGGAGCAGGGACAGGCCGGACCGGGCTGGCGACGCACACCGTAGGCTTGGTGCGTGGAGCAGGGACAGGCCGGGCTGGGCTGTCGACGCACACCGTAGGCTTGGTGCGTGGAGCAGGGACTGGCCGGACTAGGCTGGCGACGCACACCGTAGGCTTGGTGCGTGGAGCAGGGACAGGCCGAACCGGGCTGTGGAGACGGATAGGAGCCCTGGAGTGAAGAGCGGCCACAACCCGTCCTGGCTGAATGCCTACCCTCACACACTCTGTGTGAGGCATCCGCACAGGACGTACAGGGCGGTGTATCCGTAACCTGGTGGCATCCAGAATCCGCCCCTCTTTTGCCTCCGTCAGCCCCGTCGTCCATGCCGTGTGCCCCCCCCCTAAAAATTTTCTGGGGTTGCCTCTCGACCGCCCGACGACGACCCTGATCACGCCGTTGCTCCTCTCTACGGCGCGCCTCCACCGTCTCTTCTCCCGGCGCTTCCTCCCATGTCCAGCCCAAGAGCTGCCCCTGGACACGCTGCTTGGTCGTTGCATGGTGGGTTTTTCTGTCACGATCGTCGTTAATAGAGGAGGACCAAGGCGCAGCGTGTTGAGCAAACATACTTTAATTAGTTAAAGTGCACACACGATACAAAACGACTCGTAACGTCCTAGGTAACAATGACCAACTGGAACAAAAACCCACAAACCCAAAGGGAAAAACATACAGTTTAAATGTGGCTCCCAATCAGAGACAACCAGCCAACAGCTGACACTCGTTGCCTCTGATTGGGAGTCACTCAGGCAAACATAGAATTAAACACAACAGAATTACCAACATAGAAATACACACATAGAATGAACACACCCTGGCTCAACATAATGAGTCCCAGAGCCAGGGTGTGACATGTGTTTGTTTAAATAAAAGCTCTGTAGTAAGCAAAAGGGAAAATAATCCATTTTTGAGGCATGGGCAGTTTTGAGTTTTGAAATTGATTTGAAAATCTTTCTAAGTAAAAGTATTGATTAAAAATTCCTCCATTCCACACTGCTATATATATTATAAACGAACAGACAAATAATAGACATCCCCTTTCTTATTTCCCCCTCTCTCTACATCCCTCTCTCTCTCTCAGAGGGATGTGTGGTGGGGCTTTGGGGAGCAGTGGAGTGCACTAACAGGCCAATGACTGCTGCTCTGGAGGCCAGGCATAATGAAGTGGTGTTTAACAGAGAACATCATCCTTCAATTAGGCCATCACTCTCTGAGCCTGAGTCTGATCCCCCTGCACTACAGACCAAGAAACCAGCCCCTGGGATTACAGAGAGAGGAAAGACCAGCCCACTGGATTTAAAGAGAGAGGAGAGACCAGCCCTCTGGGATTACAGAGAGAGGAGAGACCAGCCCTCTGGGATTACAGAGAGAGGAGAGACCAGCCCACTGGGATTACAGAGAGAGGAGAGACCAGCCCACTGGGAATACAGAGAGAGGAGAGACCAGCCCACTGGGAATACAGAGAGAGGAGAGACCAGCCCACTGGGAATACAGAGAGAGGAGAGACCAGCCCTCTGGGATTACAGAGAGAGGAGAGACCAGCCCACTGGGAATACAGAGAGAGGAGAGACCAGCCCACTGGGAATACAGAGAGAGGAGAGACCAGCCCACTGGGAATACAGAGAGAGGAGAGACCAGCCCACTGGGATTACAGAGAGAGGAGAGACCAGCCCACTGGGATTACAGAGAGAGGAGAGACCAGCCCACTGGGATTACAGAGAGAGGAGAGACCAGCCCACTGGGAATACAGAGAGGGGAGTATGAAAAATGTATGCACTCACTAACTGTAAATCGCTCTGGATAAGAGCGTCTGCTAAATGACTAAAATGTAAATGTCTAAAATGTAAAATGGAAGAGAGAGGAGAGACCAGCCCACTGGGATTGCAGCGAGAGAAGAGGAGAGAGAGGAGAGACCAGACCGACTGGGATTACAGAGAGAGGAGAGACCAGACCGACTGGGATTACAGAGAGAGGAGAGACCAGCCCACTGGGATTACAGAGAGAGGAGAGACCAGCCCACTGGGATTACAGAGAGAGGAGAGACCAGCCCACTGGGAATACAGAGAGGGGAGAGAGAGGAGAGACCAGCACACTGGGATTACAGAAAGAGGAGAGTCCAGCCCACTGGGATTACAGAAAGAGGAGAGTCCAGCCCACTGGGAGTACAGATAGGGGAGAGAGAGGAGAGACCAGCACACTGGGATTACAGAAAGAGGAGAGTCCAGCCCACTGGGATTACAGAAAGAGGAGAGTCCAGCCCACTGGGATTACAGAAAGAGGAGAGTCCAGCCCACTGGGATTACAGAAAGAGGAGAGTCCAGCCCACTGGGAGTACAGATAGGGGAGAGAGAGTACAGACCAGCCCACTGGGATTACAGAGAGGGGAGAGAGAGTAGAGACCAGGGAGAGGGAGAGGACAGGGAGGAGAGATAGATAAAGGTTTGAGAAGAGGGCGTTATAGAGAGGGTGGAGGGGAAAGGGTGGGGAGGAGAGAGTGGGGAGGAGAGGGTAGAGGAGAGGGTAGAGGAGGAGAGGGTAGAGGGAAGAGGAGAGGGTAGGGAGGAGAGGGTAGAGTAGAGGGTAGAGGAGGAGAGGGTAGAGGAGAGGGTAGAGGAGGAGAGGGTAGAGGAGAGGGTAGAGGAGGCGAGGGTAGAGGAGGCGAGGGCAGAGGAGGAGAGGGTAGGGAGGAGAGGGTAGAGGAGAGGGTAGGGAGGAGAGGGTAGAGGGAAGAGGAGAGGGTAGAGGAGGAGAGGGTAGAGGAGAGGGTAGAGGAGGCGAGGGTAGAGGAGGCGAGGGCAGAGGAGGAGAGGGTAGGAGGGAGAGGCTAGAGGGTAGAGGAGAGGGTAGGGAGGAGAGGGTAGAGGAGGAGAAGGTAGAGGAGGAGAGGGTAGGGAGGAGAGGGTAGAGGAGGAGAGGGTAGAGGGTAGAGGAGGAGAGGGTAGAGGAGAGGGTGGAGGAGGAGAAGGTAGAGGAGGAGAGGGTAGGGAGGAGAGGGTAGAGGAGGCGAGGGTAGAGGAGGAGAGGGTAGAGGGTAGAGGAGAGGGTAGAGGAGGAGAGGGTAGGGAATAGAGGGTATGGAGGAGATGGTAGAGAAGAGAAGGTAGGGAGGAGATGGTAGGGAGGAGAAGGTATAGGGTAGAGGAGAGGGTAGGGAGGAGAGGGTAGGGAGGAGAGGGTATGGAGGAGAGGGTAGGGAGGAGATGGTAGAGAAGAGAAGGTAGGGAGGTAGAGGGTAGAGGAGAGGGTAGAGAAGAGAAAGTAGGGAGGAGATGGTAGAGAAGAGAAGGTAGGGAGGAGAGGGTAGAAAGGAGAGTGTAGAGAAATCAGAGGCTGAACCTAGAGACAGTTATATGAAATGAACTGTCAGCAAGAGGAGAAAGCAGAGGCTGAACCTATAGACAGTTATACGAAATTAACTGTCAACTCCATAAGGGGGAAACAGATGACACATGCTGGTATGCAGCACTGAAACTCTATGGTGTGTTTGTGTGTGTGTGTGTGTGTGTGTGTGTGTGTGTGTGTGTGTGTGTGTGTGTGTGTGTGTGTGTGTGTGTGTGTGTGTGTGTGTGTGTGTGTGTGTGTGTGTGTGTGTGTGTGTGTGTGTGTGTGTGTGTGTGTGTGTGTGTGTGTGTGTGTGTGAGAGTGTGTCGTAGCTAAGTGGAGGAGACCAGGAGGGAGAGGTGATGTGCCATGGACCATGTTACAGTCTCTGAGGGACACTGGAGTACGGCAGCTTCACAGCCCATAGAACACCAATAAGGCCTCAAGGATACAGTATTGTTAAGTGGTATACAAACTGCATGTATCTTTCAAAGTCAATGACAGAGTGCTTTAGTACTACAAAGTAAATACTTCTATGGACAAACTGTTGAAGGTTTTAACTGGACTATGCAATAGAGATGTTTCTATCCTATGTCACCTGTCTTTCTTATCGGCTCTGAGCGTTTGTCCTGTTGCCATAAGTTTAACGTCCTGTGGTATTGTGTTGTACTTCTCACTCGTACTGTACTTTGTAATGTCTTGCCTGGTCGTCACTGTAAACGACATGTTCTAATGATCCTGGGGCTAGAGCCTCTGATGAAGGCGATTTAGGCCAAAATGTAAGCCTGTTTGTATGTCCCAATAAATACTCAGACCAATTCAGAATCAGAGCTACTTTTTCTATTCAGTGCATTGGGAAAGTATTCAGACCCCTTGACTTTTTCCACATTGTTACAGCCTTATTCTAAAATGGATTAAACACATGTTTTTACTCTTCAATCTACACACAATACCCCATAATGACGAAGCGAAAAAAAGGTTTTCAGAAATGTTTGCATATGTATTAAAAAGAAGAAACAGAAATAACTTATGTACATACTGTAAGTATTTGGACCCTTTGCTATGAGACTGGAAATTGAGCTCAGGTGCATCCTGTTTCCATTGATCATCCTTGAGATGTTTCTACAACTTGATTGGAGTCCACGTGTGGTAAATTCAATTGATTGGACATGATTTGGAAAGGCACACACCTATCTGTATAAGGTCCCACAGTTGACAGTGCATGTCAGAGCATAAACCAAGCCATGAGGTCGAAGGAATTGTCCGAGACAGGATTGTATCGAGGCACAGATCTGAGGAAGGGTACCAAATAATTTCTGTAGCATTGAAGGTCCCCAAGAACACAGTGGCCTCCATCATTCTTAAATGGAAGAAGTTTGGAACCACCAAGACTCTTCCTAGAGCTGGCCACCCGGCCAAACTGAGCAATCGGGAGAGAAGGGCCTTGGTCAGGGAGGTGACCAAGAACACGATGGTCACTCTGACAGAGCTCCAGAGTTCCTCTGTGGAGATGGGAGAATCTTCCAGAAGGACAACTATCTCTGCAGCACTCCACCAATCAGGCCTTTATGGTAGAGTGGCCAGAGGGAAGCCATTCCTCAGTAAATGGCACATGACAGCCCGCTTGGAGTTTGCCAAAAGACACCTAACGACTCTCAGACCATGAGAAACAAGATTCTCTGGTCTGATGAAACCAAGATTGAACTCTTTGCCTGAATGCCAAGCGTCACGTCTGGAGGAAACCTGGCACCATCCCTACGTTGAATCATGGTGGTGGCAGCATCATGCTGTGGGGATGTTTTTCTGCGGCAAGGACTAAGAGACTAGTCAGGTTCGGGGGAAAGATGAACGGAGCAAAGTACAGAGAGATCCTTGATGAAAACCTGCTCCAGAGTGCTCAAGACCTCAGACTAGGGCGAAAGTTCACCTTCCAACAGGACAACAACCCTAAACACACAGCCAAGACAACACAGGTGTGGCATCGGGACAAGTCTCTGAATGTCCTAGAGTGGCCCAGACAGAGCCCGTACTACTTGTAGCGTCATACACAAGAAGACTCGAGGCTGTAATCGCAGCGAAAAGGTGCTTCAATAAAGTACTGAGTAAAGGGTCTGAATGCTTATGTAAATGTGATATTTCAGTTTGGGATTTTTATAAATTTGCAAAGATTAAAAAAAATATCTGCTTTTGCTTTGTCATTATAGGGTATTGTGTGTAGATTGATGAGGAACAACAACAATTTAATCAACTTTAGAATAAGGCTGTAACGTAACAAAATGTGGAAAAAGTCAAGGGGTCTGAATACTTTCCGAAAGCACTGTATCTCTCTGCATAGTCAGCTGTTGAAGTGTCCTGGGGTAAGGAATGTTTTTTTTAAACCCGGGGCTCACCTTAATCTTGGACCCACAGATAAAGGTGACTGTTGGAGAACTGTTTTACCTGTATCTCTTTGTCTACGTCTTCATGGCATTCTGCACACGCTAGAATGACATGGGCAGAGATAGGACCACCTGGGAGCTCAATTCCATGATCCAGATTTAAAACAGGCTGTTTAATACCTGGTATGAAAATGTAAAACAGCTCATTTGGAAAATATGTATGTTAAAATGTAGTTGTGCCAAAGCACATTGAACTGCGTAACATATTCACATGCTAATGCATTATCTTTTTAGTATAAGCACTGGCCCATGTGATTTGAGTTTGTGTGACTGTCCCAAGTGCCACCTCCAGCAGGAGAGGAGTGTGTGTGTGTGTGTGTGTGTGTGTGTGTGTGTGTGTGTGTGTGTGTGTGTGTGTGTGTGTGTGTGTGTGTGTGTGTGTGTGTGTGTGTGTGTGTGTGTGTGTGTGTGTGTGTGTGTATACGTGCATGTGTACGAGAGGTGCATTTGCAACTAGCTCTCACAGTCTCACGTCAGAATTAGACGTTCATCCATGTTTCTCAAACGTCCAATTTAAAAGTTGTTCCCAGCGTCAAAAAGTGTTTAAGGTTAAGATTAGGGATTAAATACACATTGTTAAGGTTAGGGTTAAGTTTAGGTATTAACCCTGTTATCTTAAGGTTAGGGTTAAGTTTAGGTATTAACTCTGCTATCTTAAGGTTAGGGTTAAGTTTAGGTATTAACTCTTATCTTAAGGTTAAGGTTAAGTTTAGGCATTAACTCTGTTATCTTAAGGTTAGGCTTAAGTTTAGGTATTAACTTAGTTATCTTAAGGTTAGGGTTAAGTTTAGGTATTAACTCTGTTATCTTAAGGTTAAGGTTAAGTTTAGGTATTAACTCTGTTATCTTAAGGTTAGGCTTAAGTTTAGGTATTAACTTAGTTATCTTAAGGTTAGGGTTAAGTTTAGGTATTAACTCTGTTATCTTAAGGTTAGGGTTAAATTTAGGTATTAACCCTGGTATCTTAAGGTTAGGGTTAAGTTTAGGTATTAACTCTGTTATCTTAAGGTTAGGGTTAAGTTTAGGTATTAACTCTGTTATCTTAAGGTTAGGGTTAAGTTTAGGTATTAACTCTGTTATCTTAAGGTTAGGGTTAAGTTTAGGTATTAACTCCGTTGTCTTAAGGTTAGGGTTAAGTTTAGGTATTAACTCTGTTATCTTAAGGTTAGGCATTAACTGCGAATGGTTAAAGTAAGGGTTAAGGTTTGGGATAGGCTTAAAACAAAAACCTCAGAAATAACTTTCTATCGCTGGATTCGAACATGCAACCTTTTGCACCAGATGATTACACCCATCCACAATCCCCATCCACAACATCCATGTCATTTCCCGACGCCTTCAGACATGGATGGACATCTAATACTGACTTGTATCACAGGTGACCTGGCTGGCATTTGAATGCATTTCCTCAACCCCAATGTCATAGTATGTCAAATAATCAAGCTCGAAGTTTGATCAATTACACAGTTGTCAGTTTGGATTGATTGCTGTCTCTATAGGTTAGCAAAAGTCCTGCTCTGTCAAAAGAGACATGGTTTTGCTAATGGAAAAGGTATTTTTTGACAATGTGACAGTTGAAGGAGAATGATGATGGAGGGGATGATGGTGCTTTTGGTTTCTGTGCAGAGAGCTGAGAATCACATGCCTTTAACTGTTTAATTGGTCGAGAGCTTTGGACTAGAAGGTTCTATCTGCAAAAAGATGATTCTGAGATCATTGGCTGTAAAGTTCCAAAACGTCATTGGTTTGAATGGTGTCATCGATATATGTATTGTATTCTATTGAACTTAACAACATGCATTGGGGGTATTTAGAGTACTATACAGGGAGATAACATTGAACAGAACAAGGCTGTGTCAATAACTCAATTTTAACAAATATGCTTATAGTCCCAAGCTCTTGTGGTATTAACCTGCAAACATGCTCCAATTGAAATGTATTTTATGTGTATGTGTGTGTGTGTGTGTGTGTGTGTGTGTGCGTGAATGCATTTCTTTGCTAACAGCATCAGTAACAGAACTGTAAGGCAATACAGGCTGCAATCAGGGAGGGAGGACCATCCACTTCAGTAAATTTCATAAAAATAAAATATTGAAGCATTTAAAAAGTTATCATTTTTAGATAAAACTATACCAAATATATTCACATCACCAAATAATTGATTAAAACACAGTTTTGAAATGAAGGTCTACAGTAGCCTCAACAGCACTCTGTAGGGTAGCACCATGGTGTAGCCGGAGGACAGCTAGCTTCTGTACTCCTCTGGGTACATTGACTTCAATACAAAACCTAGGAGGTTCTTGATTCTCACCCCCTTCCATAGACTTATGACAACTTCCGGAGGACGTCCTCCAACCTATCAGAGCTCTTGCAGCATGATCTGACATGTGGTCCACCCAATCAAATGATCTGAGAATGAATCTAGTACTGAAAGCATAAGCTACAGCTAGCTAGCACAGCAGTGCATTAAATGTGATGAGTAGTCTACTCAAAGAGAGAGAAAGACAATAGTTAAACAGTTTTAAACAAATGAATTTCTTCCAAAATTAAGGAGAAGCAAGAGAGAGAGAGAGAGAGAGAGAGAGAGAGAGAGAGAGAGAGAGAGAGAGAGAGAGAGAGAGAGAGAGAGAGAGAGCGAGAGAGAGAGAGAGAGAGAGAGAGAGAGATATTTGGTTGTATTTTTTAAAACTTTCACTTAGCTGGCTGAAGGGATCAACGAAATACATTTTCCCCATGCTTAAGTTCAAGGTAAGAATACATGTACAGAGAAAAGTGCATATAAAGGGAATGCAGCAATGCAGAGTTTTTTGGGACCCACATTTTTTTTTTTACACAAATATTTCAACCTGCATCTCGTTTCTCTTCTCAGAGTCGCTAATTGGACACAAAATACCCAAACACAGTAGACTACCACTGGATCAGTGGCTCCTGGTGTCAATGGCACAATGAGTTCTACAAGAGAGTGATGCAATGCAGGATTGAATATGACTACATTCAGGTACCAGAAAATGTCCTAATCCTCTCGCTGCGCTCATTACTCCACTGTGGCCAAGCGGAGAGGAATGCAATCTGTATGGAAATGCAGCCTTCATACTTCTCAACATGAAGACTGTGGATATTGGATAGAAATCAGCCTGAATACTACTCAACATGAAGGCTGTGGGTATTGGGTAAAAACCAGCCTGGATACTACTCAACATGAAGGCTGTGGGTATTGGGTAAAAACCAGCCTGAATACTACTCAACATGAAGGCTGTGGGTATTGGGTAAAAACCAGCCTGAATACTACTCAACATGAAGGCTGTGGGTATTGGGTAAAAACCAGCCTGAATACTACTCAACATGAAGGCTGTGGGTATTGGGTAAAAACCAGCCTGGATACTACTCAACATGAAGGCTGTGGGTATTGGGTAAAAACCAGCCTGAATACTACTCAACATGAAGGCTGTGGGTGTTGGGTAAAAACCAGCCTGAATACTACTCAACATGAAGGCTGTGGGTATTGGGTAAAAACCAGCCTGAATACTACTCAACATGAAGGCTGTGGGTATTGGGTAAAAACCAGCCTGAATACTACTCAACATGAATATAATAATATGCCATTTAGCAGACGCTTTTATCCAAAGCGACTTACAGTCATGCGTGCATACATTTTTGTGTATGGGTGGTCCCGGGGATCGAACCCACTACCCTGGCGTTACAAGCGCCGTGCTCTACCAGCTGAGCTACAGAGGACCACCATGAAGGCTGTGGGTAGTGGGTATTGGGTAAAAACCAGCCTGAATACTACTCAACATGAAGGCTGTGGGTATTGGGTAAAAACCAGCCTGAATACTACTCAACATGAAGGCTGTGGGTATTGGGTAAAAACCAGCCTGAATACTACTCAACATGAAGGCTGTGGGTATTGGGTAAAAACCAGCCTGGAGATGACTGAACTAAAAAGGCCTTGCGTTGTGTTGGGTTCATGATCCAGAGTGGTGTTGTGTTGGGTTCATGATCCGGAGTGGTGTTGTGTTGGGTTCATGATCCAGAGTGGTGTTGTGTTAGGTTCATGATCCGGAGTGGTGTTGTGTTAGGTTCATGATCCGGAGTGGTGTTGTGTTGGGTTCATGATCCAGAGTGGTGTTGTGTTGGGTTCATGATCCGGAGTGGTGTTGTGTTGGGTTCATGATCCGGAGTGGTGTTGTGTTAGGTTCATGATCCGGAGTGGTGTTGTGTTGGGTTCATGATCCGGAGTGGTGTTGTGTTGGGTTCATGATCCGGAGTGGTGTTGTGTTAGGTTCATGATCCGGAGTGGTGTTGTGTTAGGTTCATGATCCGGAGTGGTGTTGTGTTAGGTTCATGATCCAGAGTGGTGTTGTGTTAGGTTCATGATAACTACCCCAAACAACCTGTTATACCAGAAACTACACCAAACAACTACCCTAAAATATCAGAAACTACCAGAAACTACCCAAAACAACTACCCCAAAATACCAGAAACAACCCCAAACAGCTACAACAAACATCTACCCCAAAATACCAGAAATCGAATCAAATCAAACGTTATTGGTCACATACACATATTTACATTTAGCAGATGTTATTGCGGGTGTAGCGAAATGCTTGTGTTCCTAGCTCCAACAGTGCAGTAGTATCTAACAATTCCCAACAATACACACAAATCTAAAGGAAAATAATGGAATTAAGAAATATATACATTTTAGGATGAGCAATGTCGGAGTGGCATTGACTAAAATACAGTAGAAAACAGTATATACATACGAAATGAGTAAAGCAGTATGTAAACATTATTAAAGTGACTAGTGTACCATTATTAAAGTGATCAGTGATTCCATGTCTATGTAAATAGGGCAGCAGCCCCTCTAAGGTGCATGGTTGAGTAACCGGGTGGTAGCCGGCTAGTGATGGCTATTTAACAGTCTGATGGCCTTGAGATAGAAGCTGTTTTTCAGTCTCTCAGTCCCAGCTTTGATGCACCTGTACTGACTTCTGGATGAACAGGCCATGGCTCGGATGGTTGATGTCCTTGATTAACTTTTTGTCCTTCCTGTGACATCGAGTGCTGTAGGTGTCCAGGAGGGCAAGCAGTGTGCCCCCAGTGATGCGTTGGGCAGACCACACCACCCTCTGGAGAGCCCTGCGGTTGCAGGCGGTACAGTTGCTGTACCAGGCGGTGTTACAGCCCGACAGGATGCTTTCAATTGTGCATCTGTAAAAGTTTGTGAGGGTCTTAGGGGTCAAGCTGAATTTCTTCAGCCTCCTGAGGTTGAACAGGCGCTGTGGGTGGACCATTTCAGATTGTCAGTGATGTGTACTCTGAGGAACTTGAAGCTTTTCAACTTCTCCACTGCGGTCCCGTCGATGTGGATAGGGGCGTGCTCCCTCTGCTGTCTCCTGAAGTCCACGATCAGCTCCTTCGTTTTGTTAACGTTCAGGGAGAGGTTATTCTCCTGGCACCACTCTGCCAGGGCCCTCACTTCCTCCCTGTAGGCTGTCTCATCATTGTTGGTAATCTGGCCTACTATTGTTGTGTCATCTGCAGACTTGATGATTGAGTTGGAGGCGTATGTGGCCACGCAGTTATGGGTGAACAGGGAGTACGGGAGGGGGCTGAGCACGCACCCTTGTGGGGCCCCTGTGTTGAGGATCAGCGTGATGGAGATGTTGTTTCCTACCTTCACCACCTGGGGGCAGCCCGTCAGGAAGTCCAGGACCCAGTTTCACAGGGCGGGGTTCAGAACCAGGGCCGCGAGCTTAATGATGAGCTTTGAGGGTACTATGGTGTTGAAGGCTGAGCTATAGTCAATGAACAGCATTCTTACATTCGTATTCCTCTTGTCCAGATGGGATAGTGCAGTGTACAGAGCGATGGCGATTGCATCGTCTGTGGATTTATTGGGGCAGTATGCAAATTGAAGTGGGTCTAGGGTGTCAGGTAAGGTGGAGGTGATATGATCCTTAACTAGCCTTTCAAAGCACTTCATGATGACAGAAGTGAGTGCTACGGGGCGATGGTCATTTAGTTCAGTTACCTTTGCTTTCTTGGGTACAGGAACAATGGTGGGCATCTTGAAGCAAGTGGGGACAGCAGACTGGGATAGGGAGAGATTTAATATGGCCGTAAACACTCCAGCCAGCTGGTCTGTGCATGCTCTGAGGAAACGGATAGGGATGCCGGCTGCCTAGCGAGGGTTAACATGCTTAAATGTCTTACTCACGTCAGCCACGGAGAAGGAGAGCCCACAGTCCTTGGTAGCGGGCTGCGTCAGAGGGAATAACTACACTGTTTGTATTCGACCATATTCCCAGTCACCTTGCCGTGGTTAAATGTGGTGGTTTGCGCTTTCAGTTTTGCGCGAATGCTGCCATCTATCCACACTTTCTGGTTTGGGTAGGTTTTAATAGTCACAGTGGGAACAACATCCCCTATACACTTCCTGGTGAACTCAGTCACCGTGTCCGTGTTTACGTCAATGTTATTCTCAGAGGCAACCAGGAACATATCCCAGTCCGCGTGATCAAAACAATCTTGAAGCATTGATTCCGATTGGTCAGTCCAGCCTTGAATAGACCTTAGCACGGGTACTTCCTGTTTGAGTTTCTGCCAATAGGAAGGGAGGAGCAGGATGGAGTCGTGATCTGATTTGCCGAAGAGAGGGTGGGGGAGGGACTTATAGCCATCCCGGAAGGGGGAGTAACAATGGTCGAGAGTTTTTGATCCCCAGCTACAATAAATGCGGCCTCAGGATATGTGGTTTCCAGTTTGCACAAAGTCCAGTGTAGTTCCTTGAGGGCCGTCGTGGGAGGTAATATGGTCGGCATTTGATGTGAGGTATTCTAGGTCGGGTGAACAAAAGGACTTGAGTTTCTGTATGTTATCACAATCACACCATGAGTAGTTAATCATGAAACATACACCACGTCTTTCTTTATTCCTGTCTGCACAATGTACTGAGAACCCAGCTGGCTGTATGGATGGGGACAGTATATCCGGAGAGAGCCATGATTCCGTGAAACAGAGTATGTTACAGTCCCTGATGTCTCCCTGGAAGGAGATCCTCACCCTGAGCTCGTCTACTTTATTGTCCAGGGACTGAACATTAGCGAGTAATATACTCAGAACCGGTGGATGGTGGGCACGCCTCCTGAGTCGGACTAGAAGTCCACTCCGAATACCTCTTCTCCGTCGACGGCGTCTTGGAGCAGCCTCTGGGATAAGTTCAATTGCCCTGGGGAGTAGGAACAAAGGATCCAATTCAGGAAAGTTGTATTCCTGGTCATAATGCTGGTGAGTTACCGCCGCTCTGATATCCAAAAGTCCTTTCCGGCTGTTTGTAATAACACAACAAATATTCTGGGCTAATAATGTAAGAAATACCATACACGGAGCTGCCATGTCTGTTGACGCCATCTGTGAAACTACACCAAACAGCTACCCCGAAATACCAGAAACTACCCCATACAGCTACCACCAAAATGTCAGATACAACCCCAAACAGCTACCCCAAACAGCTTCCCCAAAATACCAGAATAACTCCAAACAGCAACCCTAAAATACCAGAAACCATAGCCGCAGGAAGTAGGGGTTCACCCCCAGACAAATCACAATAAAAATAATATTAATGTACTGAGCGGAGAGAAATACTCGTCAGCTACCCCAAAATACAAGAAAATACCAGAAACAGCTACCGTGAAATACAAGAAACTACCAAACAGCTACCCCGAAATGCAAGGAACTACCAGAAACAGCTACCCCAAAATTCAAGAAAATACCAAACAGCTACCCTAAATTAAACAAGAAACTACCAAACAACTACCCCACAACACAAGAAACTACCAAATAACTACCCCAAAATACAAGAAACTACCAAACAGCTACCCCCAAAATTCAAGAAACTACCAGAAACAACCCCAAACAGCCTTGTTATTCACCCCAACAAAGAACTATGTTAATGAACAAACATGAGGTACAGGGAAGAAGGGAGGAATCCAGGGAGATTAACCATTAACACGCATGTTTCTTCATAATAAAAACAGCCACCTTGTCCGTCTCTGAACGCAGCCCGGAGTCAACACCAGACATTAGTATTTGAATATGCATGTTCATATGTAAATGTGTCCGCATACCCACAGAGTGCACCAAACTCTGATACAATTGTTAACAGGGTGATTATAAATGCATGAGGTTTTGTAAACAGCCGACAAATCTCCTGTGCTGCAGCGTACTCTGTGAACTGAGAACAAAACAAAAACAAACGCTGAATATTGTTCAAACAACGCGGTGGACTTTGCTGTCATTTGGGACAGGTACACACACAGAGGATTGAAACAGTCCAGTGTATCTTGTCCAAAACAACTGAATGTGTTGAATATGTGTGCATATGGGTGTTGGAAACGAATCACCTTTTGGCAAGAGTTTATCTTCAACACAAGCCAATCCCCTGCTCTCCCTCCGTTGTTGTTTGGAGTAAAATTAAGCTCCTACGTCTGTAAGTAGTAAATCCTTCCATCAAAACAGAGACAACAACTGGAGTGAAAGAAAGTCTGCCAGATTCCAATTCAACAAGTAGCAATTGTCACTCTGCAGGCAGTTTAATATTTCCTCCAATTTAAAGGCAACTCACACATTTCAATGTCCGGAAACGTTCTCATAGCTTTCTGCCCACGCTATTACAACCATTATCCCATTGTAGCAGGAGAAGACATACTGTTACTTTAATTTAAGATTCTTCCATCTCATCGTGTAAATTACCTTACAAATTAGCTTTGCTGATGCAAGAAAAGGAAGC
This sequence comes from Coregonus lavaretus, assembly GCF_964263955.1. NCBI lineage: Eukaryota > Metazoa > Chordata > Actinopteri > Salmoniformes > Salmonidae > Coregonus > Coregonus lavaretus. The sequence goes on from NC_140024.1 coordinate 33,421,971, forward strand.
TATTATGCAGGTCGCTCAATAACATTGCTTACCTCACCTTGGGACACAAGTCATTTGTTCTAGTACTCTTTTTTTTTTCAATCTCAATGTCTTTTCTAACGAGCACATTAGAGACAAACGTCATTCTGCGTTCTTAATTAAGGCAGTAATAAAATGTCTTGGGGCGTCACAACGACAGTCAGACAGTGCCAGGGATGGGATGGGATCATGCATTTAGAAATGGCCAACTTCGCAGACATTCAGATGAATGGGACTGCTGGTACTAAAATCGACCAATCTGGAAAAGTTTCTCCAGTAAAAAACATTGTACTGGCTGCACATATATTTTACAAACACTTCATCAGCTGAAAATATATTTTACACCGTTAATATTGTACTACAGTATAGTAATCCAAGAATATACATACAATCTCGATTCACTGTCTAGGACTATTTACCTCATATACTACCTTCCTGTCCCTCCAACCACAGGCATTAGCTACGGCCCTGCAGTAACAGACCATGTGCTCCGTCAGCCGTCCACTACTGTGTGTTCAGCTGTTTCCGTGTACACCACACCAGGGGGTTGTGATGAGGCTCTAGAATGGTTTAGGAATCACATAATCCACACGGACTCCCCACTGAGAGGCCTCCATCAGTCCTACTGCTCTGCTCCCCCATGACGGACACGCCGGCTAATGTGGTTATTGCGGTTTGGTTATTCTCCTGACAGTCACGTTGTGGCATGATTAAGAATGAAGAATGCATGCACTCTGTTGAGATTTCCCAAGAGGTGATTGTGGAATGACGTCCATCTCATATTAAACAAAGCAATGGTTTGATCCAATATATATTAGATCACATTCCTTTCAGTAATCACACACGTCTGCCTTCCTTCTGCCAGGTATCTGCCAGGTATCTGTTAAGGTATCTGTTAAGGTATCTGCCAGGTATCTGTTAAGGTATCTGCCAGGTATATGTTAAGGTATCTGCCAGGTATCTGTTAAGGTATCTGTTAAGGTATCTGCCAGGTATCTGTTAAGGTATCTGCCAGGTATCTGTTAAGGTATCTGTTAAGGTATCTGCCAGGTATCTGTTAAGGTATCTGCCATGTATCTGTTAAGGTATCTGCAAGGTATATGTTAAGGTATCTGCCAGGTATCTGTTAAGGTATCTGTTAAGGTATCTATTAAGGTATCTGCCAGATATCTGTTAAGGTATCTGCCAGGTATCTGTTAAGGTATCTGCCAGGTATATGTTAAGGTATCTGCCAGGTATCTGTTAAGGTATCTGTTAAGGTATCTGCCAGGTATCTGCCAGGTATCTGTTAAGGTATCTGCCAGATATCTGTTAAGGTATCTGCCAGGTATCTGTTAAGGTATCTGCCAGGTATCTGTTAAGGTATCTGCCAGGTATCTGTTAAGGTATCTGCCAGGTATCTGTTAGTGTCTAGATGTGTGATTATGATATTTGTCACTGTGATATGGTCCATGGCAACATT
>NC_140024.1:33428450-33444733 GCF_964263955.1 Coregonus lavaretus
AGTGGGTGATGCAAAGAGCTCCCTGAGGCAGAAATGGGTTTTGAAGCGCATATGTTTACTTGGTCAACATGTTTACACTTCCCCTAGGATATGTTGCTGGTGTGGTAAGTGTCCATTAGAAATCAGTTAATTGTTGAGGGGTTTCCAAGGAGGAGCAGAGCTGCACCGTCTCTCCATGTCCTTCCAGGCCGTCAGATACTCAGAGCTGCACCGTCTCTCCATGTCCTTCCAGGCCGTCAGATACTCAGAGCTGCACCGTCTGTCCATGTCCCTCAAGGCCGTCAGATACTGAGAGCTGCACCGTCTGTCCATGTCCCTCAAGGCCGTCAGATACTCAGAGCTGCACCGTCTCTCCATGTCCCTCAAGGCCGTCAGATACTCAGAGCTGCACCGTCTGTCCATGTCCCTCAAGGCCGTCAGATACTCAGAGCTGCACCGTCTGTCCATGTCCCTCAAGGCCGTCAGATACTCAGAGCTGCACCGTCTCTCCATGTCCTTCCAGGCCGTCAGATACTGAGAGCTGCACCGTCTGTCCATGTCCTTCCAGGCCGTCAGATACTCAGAGCTGCACCGTCTATCCATGTCCCTCAAGGCCATCAGATACTGAGAGCTGCACCGTCTCTCCATGTCCCTCAAGGCCGTCAGATACTCAGAGCTGCACCGTCTGTCCATGTCCCTCAAGGCCGTCAGATACTCAGAGCTGCACCGTCTCTCCATGTCCTTCCAGGCCATCAGATACTGAGAGCTGCACCGTCTGTCCATGTCCTTCCAGGCCGTCAGATACTGAGAGCTGCACCGTCTCTCCATGTCCTTCCAGGCCGTCAGATACTGAGAGCTTCACCGTCTGTCCAACTAACTCACTGTGACCGCTGTCCCGCAGTACTGCAGCTCTCTCAAACTCTGTGAAACTCGGTGAAACCCACTGAATTTGTTTACGCCTATACCACCTCTACAGATGGGACAGCAAAGGGAGGTCAGAGATAAATCCACCATGATATTTCCCTTGGAAGATATTTCTGTTTGTTGTCTGTGTGTATTCAGTGGCCCGGCTTGTCCATGACCTTGGAAATGTTAGAAGCTATATGAAAATGATTATAGAGACATGAGTTGATCTCCAGTTTAGAGTTTATTTCACGTACAGTTTAGAGTTTATTTCATGTCCAGTTTAGAGTTTATTTCATGTCCAGTTTAGAGTTTATTTCATGTCCAGTTTAGAGTTTATTTCATGTCCAGTTTAGAGTTAAGTTCATGTCCAGTTAAGAGTTAATTTCATGTCCAGTTTAGAGTTTATTTCATGTCCAGTTTAGAGTTAATTTCATGTCCAGTTTAGAGTTTATTTCATGTCCAGTTTAGAGTTAATTTCATATCCAGTTTAGAGTTTATTTCATGTCCAGTTTAGAGTTAATTTCATGTCCAGTTTAGAGTGTAGTCCATTCCAGCGCAGAAATAGATTGGAAAACACAAGATGTAAAATGACAATGTGGGATTTTTCTGTGGAAGAGGCACCGTGTCATTTGGCTTTGTGTGTGCAGTCCCAAGTGCCAACTCACACAGGAGAGGAGTGTGTTTGTGCCACCACCAGACTAACACATATGTGTTGACAGTGCAGCTAAAACACACACAACCCAGGGAGTTGACACACTGTGGCAGTCATCAGCTCTCACACTCGGAGAGAGACAGGGGGCATTCGTTTCACCACGCTCTTTAGGACCAATTGAATGGTCTCAAATGTGCAAACTCTGCCAACCTGCAGAATTAAATGGAATGCACCTACACTGACAGATTATTGGTGGATTCACTAAACTTAAGCCCAGTGCTAACTTGAGATGTTTGATCATAACCCGATTGATACTGTGAATTGAAGAAAGGCAGTTGATTCCCTTCAGTTTCATGTGGAACTCTCCATGGTGCTGATTTCTCCATCAGTGGACAATAGATACAGTGCTATTGCTTCGCTATGTCTTTGCCATTACAGAAAAACACCTTTATAATGGCCTAATATGTTTATGCTAATTTGATCGTAGATCAGCAGCTTTAGATACCAGAGACACGCTGAGTCACCACAGCCAAAATCAAATAGAGCTCAGCTCTGCTCGGCACAGGAAGACATCGACCTAATACGCTTAGTTCTCTTCGTGTAAAAGTCAAACTCCAAATCCCTTGTGAGTGGTTGAGTATTAAAAAGCTGCTTGTGGTGTTTAATGGAAATCTAATTTGATATGCGCCTTACCGAAAGATAACAGAGTTAATGAAGTTGGAGATAAGTTAATTTAATTTACCCACCACCCCTATCGAGAGAGATAAGCAATGTAATGGAGGGTTGGGAAAGTGTTATTTAAGACTAGAGAAAATGGGTGAACTTTTAGTCCCCGCAGATGGGTTCAGTGAGGTGACATTTGTAGTTTTATGTGAAAAACGTCAAACGCCTAGCATTTTTGGTTGGTAAAGACCAATGTGGAGAGAACTACCTTCATTATAATAGGAAATAATGAGAGTCATTTTCATTTCAATTACTGTGGACAAATTGATTTACACATTTATTTACTAGTTTGCAAAAAAAAAAAAGTTAGATCGCTCTGTGAATGCCCACCTCTGTGTTACAAAGCAGGTCCCAGAGATGGTAAAGCTAGATTCAGGAGAGAGGCTTGTTCCAGTAAATCACAGTTTTCTTCTCACTTCTGGGAGGAAAGGATCAACTCCATGGGGGGTTCTTACTGCCTCTTTCTGAGGTAAAGTTTGCCCAACAATCGACCTAGCAGTAGCGTACGGTACAGTGAAACACAACTTCCTCCTAAGAATGATTACCCACTCAAAATAGCAGACCTACTTATCCAGCCGGTTGCAATTTTCTTTCTGTCTTTATTTTTTCATTTTTCACTGCAGCCCATCTGTGGTGTGATTATCATAAACAATTTGACTTTCCCAGGGTCATGGAGAGAAGATGAGGAATCGCCTAGTTATGTCTATCACGAACCGCACAGCAACACTGCTTGGCTTCTTGGGTCTGGAGACGCTGTCACAGGAAGTCTGATGATGTGAGGACATTTTAGAAGTTCCTGTGACTCACTTGAAGAGTGTGAGGCCCGTCTCAGCTACCGTGACAACACTTCAAAGTGGAGCCTGAGAAATCAGTCTAATTTTACATATTTCTTATTCAGCTGCTATTTTCAGACTGTCCAGGAGCTTGATAAAAGAGGGAAAGAATGTAGCCCACTTTTATTTATTTCGTAAGGAAATTAGGATAATCTACTCTTCACGGGGTCAAGCAACGACTGTCTGCAATGAACATGATGAGAAAGCCTAGTTGACATACTGTGTCTGTCGCTATGAACCACGGCCAGGATACACTGACAACCAGTGATGTAGCCTGGGCTGTATATCATCGCTATGGGCAACCATTTATTGTACAGTGTGGGTGCACGCGCTTTGAGTAGTAGGCTATTTCAACGTTTTCCACTTGATAACAGGTTGGCGTTATCAGGCACCTAGAAGTCAGTTAATCCGTTGAGCGTTTACAACTGGTTCGTTGACAACACACACTTTTTCACAACAAATACCTGGTGTGTGACGGATGGAAATGCAGGGAGACTGGACAGTAACAGCTTGCTGCCTCTTCCAATCTGGTTTTGGAGGGTTGTGGGGGTTAACACACACACACACACAAACTCTCTCTCTCGCTCTAAGGGACCCCTCTTCTCCGCCCAGTGTGCTATCCAGTCAGTGGGAAGTCCTGCGGCTCTCTGCTGTTGGCCCATGAAATAAGCTTCTCGCTGCTTCCCGGCCCTCACTGCTCTGCCATGGTGTTTAATTTTGGGCTCCAGTGGTCAGAACATCTGCTTTGTGACCCCGCTTTCCCATCTCTCTCCAGAGGACTTCAGTTGGAACAACAGATTCATAACTCGAAGATATATTCCTAAAACCATAGCATCGGTTCTTCTGTTTCAATGTAAAGTTTTGGAGATCACTCAGGTGTGTTCACTATGTCGTTTCCCTTCACTTTCTACTCCATTAAGGCCACTGTACGGTAAGTCACTTTAAGACTGGTTTTAAAATGCATGAAATTATAGGGAATGAGTCTCTGAACCAGTCAGGCTAGTCCACCAGCGGCCCTTCAGCAGGTCCATTTAAAAGCCCTTTTAGTAAAGCTGTGATGGGCCTCCTCTCAGTCCTGTAATAGATGGGCTTTTCACTGACCCCATGTTGATTACATCGCTCCACCATCTCTCTGGCAGAGCACGACCCAGTCTCACGATTGATTTCTGAGGTTTGTCAACACTGCGTTTCTCACAGCCTCTGGTGTGATGTTAAAGAGTGAAGTAGGTAGCTAACGTGTGGATCGAAAACAGAAGGAGGAGAGTGAGGACAAACGAAACAGGAGGAGAAAAAATGTTTTGAACAGTTTGTTCCTATGAACGACACCCTGGGATTGGTTGTAATACCTTACCCCTTTTATCAAAATAAAAATTTACTTTTTGGAAGCATAAACGAGATTGCTGGTATCCTCTCTGCGTTAAATGAGTCACTTTTTTTACCCAGCCGAAAATGGAAGGTAGGAGTGGACCCCACAGTGAATGTTTCTGTAAGGAGGCAGGTCTTTGTCCACACCACTCTTGAGTACCTGAGAGAATTAAAACATCTCATGTTCTTTCTGTTATCCATTCAGCAGCATCAGTTAGACGCTCACAGTCTTTTTCTCTTGGAGTGGGTTTGGTAGTCGGCGTACCAGAGGCACACACGCTCTTAGCTCTATGACTACCTCCTGTTCTTTGTCCTCTCAGTACTGAGAAAAACACACCACTCAAAAATACAATGATATGTTCTTTGTCCCCTCAGTAATACTGAGAAAAACACACCACTTACATGCTTTTTGTGTGTACCAAGAAAGTGGAGTTGGATGTAGGGGACTGTGGCAAAGTCCTGTCCAACTAGCTGATTGCCAGCCTCAGCGTTGAGTCATTCTCAAAACGTTGTGCAGATTTATTCACGGCATCTCTGTTCTAAGGCTCTGGAGATCTTGTATTCCGTTAGATTTATAACACATGAGTCAGCCTAATGGTTTACCCCCTAACCATATAGACATAGATAAGCATATGGTATTTTAGTAGATGCTTTTATCCAAAGTGACTAACCCATTCATATCCCTCACCCCGTACACTTTTATTTCTCCACATTATTTTTTGAAATTGCTTTTCTGAAAATGTGAATTAATTCCCACTCCAAATGGACTAGTTGGAAATGGAATACAGCTTTCCTTCTAAGAGGTAGGATAGTAGAAGTACAATTCAATGGCACATTAATCTGAGTAAACCAAAAACAGACCCTGTCATCAGCTGTTGAGAGAATGAAGTCTATGGAGTAGAAGACAGCAGGACTCAACAGCCTCCAGCAGAAAAGACACTTCTCAACTGGGGAAAAGATGCGCCACTAAATATCCATAAATGAGGGATGACTTGACTACCAGAGAACTGCTATTCTATTGGTGCATCGTTGTCAAAATTTGCATAGACTGACTGTACATACTGAGATGAGTGTACTTTACCAAGTAGAACGCTAAAGTCAGAAATGTTTAACCTTACCATCATGAAATATAGAGATATGTGTAGAATGCCAAGAGAAAATCTGATGCTTTAGTTGTTCTGTCCTGCAGGCAATATGACCCGAGTGCTCAACCTAGCAAATCAACTCCAGCGGAAGGCATCCATCTAAGATATTTTCTGTTGAAAGTGGAGAAGCATGAGTACTATATATCACCCTCATGTTGGTATCATAATATATAGATCATTATGAACAGGGTACCAGCGAGGCTATTTCAGCAGCAGCACATACATTCCAAAAAGTTATATGTCCCTTTTTTTCATTGTTCTATTCCACACACACACACACACACACACACACACACACACACACACACATACACACACACACACACACACACACACACACACACACACACACACACACACACACACACCTGTGCATCAGGTTTATAGCATCAATTTAACTCATCCTTTGACAACAGCTTGTGTGTGTGTGTATGTGTGTGTCTGTCTGTCTGTCTGTGTGTGTGTGTGTGTGTGTGTGTGTGTGTGTGTGTGTGTGTGTGTGTGTGTGTGTGTGTGTGCGTGCATGTGATGCAAGTGTGATGCATGTGTGTGAAATGAATAGATAAGAAGTAATGATATGATTCATATTGTCCTCCATGAGGTTTTAAATATGTACAATGGCATTGAACCAAGGCCTGTGACTGTTTTGTTTTGTATGCAAGCAAGTCTATTTTCACGCTTTAACTACAAAATGTAATTAAGAATCAAGTTTTAATTTCAACCTGTTTGGATATCGAGACGGACACACGTGTAGGGGAAACTGAACTGGACATCTTATATGAAAGCTTTCAAAAAAGCAGAGACTCTGGGTATATTGTGAATATTTCACTCATAAAAACTGTTGAAGGGGTCTCAAAGGGGTAAGAACAAGTCCTAAAATAAGTCTAATGCAGGGCCAAATCACCTGAGACTTGCATGTGGAACTCAAATGTTTGCATCAGGAATGCTTTCACCTCAGTGAGACATTTGGGTGAATGTTGAGTCATACGAGGGCATGTCAATTTAGGATTTGGCTGCTGTGTCTGTAGGTGGTAGTTTTCCCTTGAGGGAAGAATGAGAGAGAGGAGAGAAGGGAGAGAGAGAGAGAGAGAGAGTGAGAGAGAGAGAGCGAGAGAGAGAGAGAAAGAGTGATGGGAGAGAGAGAGATGAGAGAGAGCGAGGAGAGAGAGAGAGAGAGAGAGAGAGAGAGAGAGAGAGAGAGAGAGAGAGAGAGAGAGAGAGAGAGTGAGAGAGAGAGAGCGAGAGAGAGAGAGTGAGAGAGAGAGAGCGAGAGAGAGAGAGAAAGAGTGATGGGAGAGAGAGAGATGAGAGAGAGCGAGAGGGAGAGAGAGAGAGAGAGAGAGAGAGAGAGAGAGAGAGAGAGAGAGAGAGAGAGAGAGTGAGAGAGAGAGAAAGAGTGATGGGAGAGAGAGAGATGAGAGAGAGAGAGAGAGAGAGTGAGAGAGAGAGAGAGAGAGAGAGAGAGAGAGAGAGAGAGAGAGAGAGAGAGAGAGAGAGAGAGTGAGTGATGAGAGAGAGAGAGAGAGTGAGAGAGAGAGAGAGAAAGAGTGATGGGAGAGAGAGAGATGAGAGAGAGAGAGAGAGCGAGAGGGAGAGAGAGAGAGAGAGAGAGAGAGAGAGAGAGAGAGAGAGAGAGATGAGTGATGGGAGAGAGAGGGGGAGAGTTAGAGAGAGAGAGAGAGAGAGAGAGAGAGAGAGAGAGAGAGAGAGAGAGAGAGAGAGAGAGAGAGAGAGAGAGAGAGAGAGAGAGAGAGAGAAGTTCTCTAAAGACACTAGAGACAATAATTAAAGAAACAACACTGTTTGGGAAAAGGTAGGCTTATATTGCAACATTGTAGCCAACATCACCAGTGTTGCTATGGAAATTGTTTACCCACCAGACATCCAAACAGAGAAAGCTAAGAACATTTTCAAAGGTTTGATAATGGGACAGAACCATTAATGCCTGTTTTCAGATCTTACCAATTGCAAAACAAGAGCAAATGTAATATTTAATACCAAACGAGGACACATGGAAAATGGTTATTTGTAACCATTTCCGTTTCTCAAAAAAGAGAGGCATCAGCCAAGGCTGTCAGATCAGCATTTCTGAAGAAGCTGACCAGAGCAACACATATCAAACAGTCAACTTATACAATAATGGAACTGTATTGATACAAGGCAATGATTCAAGCCTCCAGGCTTTTGAGAATGTGTTTGCCACCCTAAAAGTAGAAGCTGAACTCATCCCAGAAGCTGAGGAAAAAGTAAAGGAGGGAGATGATGGAGAAAAGCACCAACACCCCCAACAGCCTCTGTGACCCAGCAAGAAGCCCTCCGTGTCCCTCTACCTACCTCACATGCAGCAGACAGAGCCAAGGACATGCCTACAACACCTGCTATGCAACGTTTCCACAACACCCTCTCTCTAGTTGAAGCAGAGGTCATAGAAATCAGAGAGAACAAGATGCAAGAGGATGACACTGTCCAGAAACTAAAAGAAGAGATGAAATAGTTCAGGGAGGAGAGCAGAGCATCTATTGCTAAATTAGAAAGCAGAATGGACAAACTGAGTCAGACAAATGATGACCTCTGATACCATCTGAGCACAACAAGAAAGGAGCTAGAGCAGAGAGAGAGGTACATTGACACCCTCAACCAGCAGCTAGTCATTATGTCCTCTGCATCTAGAGAACATGCCCACCAGCTTGGTACAACACAGGCAGAACCTGAGACCAGCATAACCAGCATGGCCTCCACAACACAGCCTGATGACACTGCACCAGCCTCCCAGTCTGCTCCAGCCCAGGTCAGCCAACCAGCCTCCCAGTCTGCTCCAGCCCAGGTCAGCCAACCAGCCTCCCAGTCTGCTCCAGCCAGACAATCACCCACAACTGCAATCCTTATCGATTCAAATGGGAAGTTCTTGGTGCAGGAAAGATTATTCCCTAGACACCAGGTGTATAAGTTCTGGTGTCCTACAACTGAGAGTGCAATGCACATACTCAGTCAGACCAGGATTGACACCCCCGACAACATCATCATCCACACTGGCACAAACAACCTGAATGAAATGAAAAAAAAAAGGTACTAGCCACATTTGGCTAAAACGTAACAAAGGTAAAATATATTGTGACAGTGATGTATACATATGTGCAGCCTATGCCCCTCCTTCAGATTCATCACATTAGTTTTTTGACAATCTCCATTCAGACATCCTTCAATTTCAGGCAGAGGGTAAAGTGCTTTTTTGTGGAGATTTCAATGCGAGAACAGGTTCTGAGCCTGACTACACTGATGCGGGAGGTAACCACCACATATCCTTGTACAGTAGCCCTATTATAAATAATAGAAACAGTCCTGACCAAATACTGAACAAAAACGGGAAGGAGTTAGTGCATCTCTGTCGAGCCTTAGGCCTGTACATGCTTAATGGTATAATCAGAGGAGACTCTTTAGGTCGGTTTATTACTGCTCAGCTCTTGGGACAAGTGTAGTCGATTATGCCATCACTGACATCAACCCTTCCTCCATTAGTGAGTTCACAGTCAGACCACAGACACCATTGTCAGATCACAGTCAGATCAACGTGTTTCTGAAGAAATTAACCAGTAATACCCATTCAAAAAAACAGCCCAATAACTCTACAACATGAACCAATCGTACAGATGGGCTCCAAACAGTGCAGAGAAATTCATTGAAACATTGAACTCAAATGAAATGATGAACTCTATACAGGTCTTCAATAACTCAGAATACCAAAACAATAAAGAAGGTGTCAATTCGGCTACTCAATACATAAAATGCATATTCCAAAAAGCAGCATCAAAAGCAAATTTAAGAAAACCAAAGAAATACAACATCAGAAACAAAAAACAAAATGTTTCTGAAAGATGGTTTGATAACAAATGTAAAACAATTAGAAAACACCTAAGACAAATGTCAAATGATAAACATAAGCAGCAAAACAACCCGGAGCTACGCTATGACTACTTTGAAACTCTGAAACAATATAAACACTGAAACACAAGAAATTGAATTATACCAATAAGACACTTAATGAAATTGAAAACGCAATTGACCAAAATCAATTCTGGGACATGTGGAACACTTTAAGCATGACAAAGCCACAAGAATTAGCCATACAAGATGAAGGAATTTGGAAAAACGTATTTTGATCATCTATACAAAAACATCCCACAAAAAAAACAAATTCTAATAATATTCAAGAAAAATTGAACATCCTTGAATTAGTCATTAAAAACAACCAAAATCCATTAGATTACCCAATAACCCAACAAGAACTAAATGGAAAGATACAATCTATAAAACCAAAGAAGGCTTGTGGTCTAGATAACATCAGAAATGAAATGCTGAAATGCTGAAAAACAGCACACCTGAGTTGCAAAATGCTGTGCTTAAATTGTTCAACATGGTACTAACTTCTGGCTCCTTTCCTGATGTCTGGAAAGAGGGGCTCATCTCCCCTATCCACAAAAGTGGAGACAAATCAGACCCCAATAATTACAGGGGAATATGCGTAAACAGCAACTTGGGAAAGGTTTTCTGTAGTATTTTGAATTCAAGAATTCAAACCTTTCTTCAAGAAAAAATGTAATAAGTAAATGTCAAATTGGCTTTCTCCCCAACCATCGCACTACTGACAATATATACACCTAACACACACTAATTAATAAACACGTCCACCAAAAAAAAGAGGGCAAAATCTTTGCTTGCTTTATTGACTTTAAAAAAGCACTTGAATCTATTTGGCATGAAGGGCTATTCTTCAAAATTCTCCAAAGTGGGCTTGGTGGTAAGGTGTAACCTAATAAAATGTATGTACACAGAAAACAAGTGTGGAATAGAAACCAAAAACCAAAGAACATAATTATTTTCTCAACATTGAGGTGTGAGACAAGGCTGCAGTTTGAGTCCAAACCTTTTCAACATTTCTATAAATGAATTAGCAGACATGTTGGACCATTCTGCAGCCCCAGGACTCACACTATTTGACAGAGAGGTAAAATACCTGCTATATGCTGATGATTTGGTTCTTCTATCACCAACCAAAGAAGGTCTTCAACAGAACCATAACATTCTAGAGCAATATTGTCATAATTGGGCCCTGAAAATCATGATTTTCAAGAAAAAACCCAGATGTCAGAAACACAAATATAAACCCTGAACAACATCTTAATTGAACACACTCAAACTTACTCATACCTTGGTCTGACCATATCTGCATCGGGAAACTTTAATATGGCAGTGAATGCACTCAAAGAAAAAGCCTGCAGAGCATTGAATGCAATAAAATGAAATTATTAAAAATCAACATCCCAATTAGAATTTGGACCAAAATATTTGACAGTGTAATCCTACCAATAGCTCTTTACGGACGTGCGGTTTGGGGGCCGCTCAATAAACTGGACAAATATCCAATTGAAGCCCTACATGCAGAATTCTGTGGGAAAATTCTACAAGTCCAAAGAAACACACCAACTAATGCATGTAGGGCCGAATTGGGCCGCTGTAATGAAAATGGAAAAAATATCATAAAAATTTGACCGAAATTCAAGTACAAAATCAAGTCTCCAATTTAAAGCACTTCAAACCCGAGAGCTGAGCCCAGAAACGAGCCCTCTCAGTCAGCTGGTGTTGGACCTAACCAACCAAGCTAACACCAGCACTACTTCAAAAGAAATAATTCAAATAAACAAAACCAATCAAAGGACTCATATTTCATATCATATACTCATATTTACAACATTGGAAAAACTAAACAAAATCCCAAAGCTCTGAACAGAGAATATGAATTGGCTGATTATCTCTACTCTGTCAGAGATACGAAGCAGAGACAGATCCTTACCAAGTACAGGCTGAGTGACCACCAATTGGCAATAGAAACTAGCAGACATAAAAAACATGGCTACCCAAAGAGGAGCGTGTAGAGTGAGGTAAAAAAGTATTTGATCCCCTGCTGATTTTGTACGTTTGCCCACTGACAAAGAAATGATCAGTCTATCATTTTAATGGTCGGTTTATTTGAACAGTGAGAGACAGAATAACAACAACAAAATCCAGAAAAACGCATATCAAAAATGTTATAAATTGATTTGCATTTTAATGAGGGAAATAAGTATTTGACCCCCTCTCAATCAGAAAGATTTCTGGCTCCCAGTTGTCTTTTATACAGGTAACGAGCTGAGATTAGGAGCACACTCTTAAAGGGAGTGCTCCTAATCTCAGCTTGTTACCTGTATAAAAGACACCTGTCCACAGAAGCAATCAATCAATCAGATTCCAAACTCTCCACCATGGCCAAGACCAAAGAGCTCTCCAAGGATGTCAGGGACAAGATTGTAGACCTACAGAAGGCTGGAATGGGCTACAAGACCATCGCCAAGCAGCTTGGTGAGAAGGTGACAACAGTTGGTGCGATTATTCGCAAATGGAAGAAACACAAAAGAACTGTCAATCTCCCTCAGCCTGGGGCTCCATGCAAGATCTCACCTCGTGGAGTTGCAATGATCATGAGAACGGTGAGGAATCAGCCCAGAACTACACAGGAGGATCTTGTCAATGATCTCAAGGCAGCTGGGACCATAGTCACCAAGAAAACAATTGGTAACACACTACGCAGTGAAGGACTGAAATCCTGCAGTGCCCGCAAGGTCCCCCTGCTCAAGAAAGCACATATACAGGCCCGTCTGAAGTTTGCCAATGAACATCTGAATGATTCAGAGGAGAACTGGGTGAAAGTGTTGTGGTCAGATGAGACCAAAATGGAGCTCTTTGGCATCAACTCAACTCGCCGTGTTTGGAGGAGGAGGAATGCTGCCTATGACCCGAAGAACACCATCCCCACCGTCAAACATGGAGGTGGAAACATTATGCTTTGGGGGTGTTTGTCTGCTAAGGGGACAGGACAACTTCACCGCATCAAAGGGACGATGGACGGTGCCATGTACCGTCAAATCTTGGGTGAGAACCTCCTTCCCTCAGCCAGGGCATTGAAAATGGCTTGTGGATGGGTATTCCAGCATGACAATGACCCAAAACACACGGCCAAGGCAACAAAGGAGTGGCTCAAGAAGAAGCACATTAAGGTTCTGGAGTGGCCTAGCCAGTCTCCAGACCTTAATCCCATAGAAAATCTGTGGAGGGAGCTGAAGGTTTGAGTTGCCAAACGTCAGGCTCGAAACCTTAATGACTTGGAGAAGATCTGCAAAGAGGAGTGGGACAAAATCCCTCCTGAGATGTGTGCAAACCTGATGGCCAACTACAAGAAACGTCTGACCTCTGTGATTGCCAACAAGGGTTTTGCCACCAAGTACAAGTCATGTTTTGCAGAGGGGTCAAATACTTATTTCCCTCATTAAAATGCAAATCAATTTATAACATTTTTGACATGCGTTTTTCTGGATTTTGTTGTTGTTATTCTGTCACTCACTGTTCAAATAAACCTACCATTAAAATTATAGACTGATCATGTCTTTGTCAGTAGGCAAACATACAAAATCAAATACTGCACGACAGGGGAGGTAGAAACAGAGATTTACTTTCTCCTTTACTGTGATAAATATTCCTCACCAAGAGATTCATTATTCACAGAAATTACTACATTTATTCCAAATTTTAACTTATTAAACCCAGAGGAAAAACTAAAAATAGTCATGGGCGAAGGAGAAATGGCTCCTCTTGCAGCCAAATATGTATTTGCCTGCCATAGCCTGAGGGACACTGAATAATTACATCTGCATAGTAAACAGTAATTTACTTATTATTAGTATTATTATTATTGTTATTATTATTATTATTATTATTATTATTATTGTTATCATTATTATTATTATTATTATTGTTGTGATCATTATTCTAAATGGTAGTTGTACGGGTAGTAGGGGGGATGGTAATGATGGCAGTTTAATGATGGTGGTAGTAGTAGTGGTAGTAATGATGATGGTAGTTGTAGTACTGATGTAATGGTGAGGATGACAGTTAGTTAGTTATAAGTTAGTTACAGTTTCATTTTCCATGTTTAGCCTTTTCTATTAATTATTTTTCTATTGACTGTTATCATTTTATTGTTGTTGTTTTTATTATTATTATTATAATATTATTATTATTATTTACTACCATTTCATATTATTA
Organism: Coregonus lavaretus; assembly: GCF_964263955.1. Lineage (NCBI taxonomy): Eukaryota > Metazoa > Chordata > Actinopteri > Salmoniformes > Salmonidae > Coregonus > Coregonus lavaretus. The sequence continues at coordinate 33,442,187 of NC_140024.1, forward strand.
TTTGTTATTCTTTATTATTTTATTACAATGTATATTGTATACATTGTTGCTTTGGCAATATTGACGCAATGTTTTTCATGCCAATAAAGCAGCTTGAATTTGAGAGAGAGAGAGAGAGAGAGAGAGAGAGAGAGAGAGAGAGAGAGAGAGAGAGAGAGAGAGACATTTATTCCTCAACCGGGAAAAGACAAGCCACTAAATATCCATAAATGAGGGATGACTTGACTACCAGAGAACTGCTATTCTATTGTTTGGTGCATCGTTGTCAGAATCTGCATAGACTGACCATACATACTGAGATGTATGTACTTTACCAAGTAGAATGCTAAAGTCATAAAAGTTTAACCTTCCCATTATGAAAAATACATATCTATGTATCTGCATGGCTGGACTGCCCAAATAGGTTCTCATATCATCAAACATTTATAGCCACATCAAGTGAGCTTCTCAATGTCATCAAAATGGGAAATGGACAGATTACATTGCTGCATATTAGCAGTGATGGAAAAAGTACCCATTGGTCACACTTGAATAAAAGTAAAAACACCATAATAGAAAATGACTCAAGTAAAAGTGAAAGTCACCCAGTAAAAAAATACTTGAATATACTTAATGCTATACATCATTTATGTTATTTTATTTACGGTAGCCAGGGGCACACTCCAACTCATAGGGCCAGACGGAGATACACATGGACCTGACTATTACTGTAAAGTAATGCTCATATAGCCAGACGGAGATACACATGGACCTGACTATTACTGTAAAATAATGCTCATATAGCCAGACGGAGATACACATGGACCTGACTATTACTGTAAAGTAATGCTCACAGGGCCAGACGGAGATACACATGGACCTGACTATTACTGTAAAGTAATGCTCACAGGGCCAGATGGAGATACACATGGACCTGACTATTACTGTAAAGTAATGCTCACAGGGCCAGACGGAGATACACATGGACCTGACTATTACTGTAAAGTAATGCTCACAGGGCCAGATGGAGATACACATGGACCTGACTATTACTGTAAAGTAATGCTCACAGGGCCAGACGGAGATACACATGGACCTGACTATTACTGTAAAGTAATGCTCACAGGGCCAGACGGAGATACACATGGACCTGACTATTAATGTAAAGTAATGCTCACAGGGCCAGATGGAGATACACATGGACCTGACTATTACTGTAAAGTAATGCTCATATAGCCAAATGGAGATACACATGGACCTGACTATTACTGTAAAGTAATGCTCACAGGGCCAGATGGAGATACACATGGACCTGACTATTACTGTAAAGTAATGCTCACAGGGCCAGATGGAGATACACATGGACCTGACTATTACTGTAAAATAATGCTCACAGGGCCAGACGGAGATACACATGGACCTGACTATTACTGAAAAGTAATGCTCACAGGGCCAGATGGAGATACACATGGACCTGACTATTACTGTAAAGTAATGCTCACAGGGCCAGATGGAGATACACATGGACCTGACTATTACGGTAAAGTAATGCTCATATAGCCAGATGGAGATACACATGGACCTGACTATTACTGTAAAGTAATGCTCACAGGGCCAGACGGAGATACACATGGACCTGACTATTACTGTAAAGTAATGCTCACAGGGCCAGATGGAGATACACATGGACCTGACTATTACTGTAAAATAATGCTCACAGGGCCAGATGGAGATACACATGGACCTGACTATTACTGTAAAGTAATGCTCACAGGGCCAGACGGAGATACACATGGACCTAATTCAAACGTTCACAGAAAGCATGCATTGTAGGGACACAATAGAAAAGATGACAGACAATCTCTCTCTGCATCAAACACACAAACACAGGCCACACGCACACACACACACTCTCTCTCTCTCACACACACACACAGCACCCAGAATTCTACAGATGTAGGATCTTCATTTGATAATTTGTTGATGAGTATTTTCCTGCAAAGCAGGAAATGCAAACTTGTAGTGTATTTGAGTTTTATTTCCACTGTGAAATTTCAGACTTGATTTTCCCTAACAAAAAATATATCAACAAATATGTCCATTAATTATATTCCATATAATAATTCACATTTCCTGTTGCTGCTGAGAGAGAGAGAGAGAGAGAGAGAGAGAGAGAGAAGGAGATAGAGAGAGAATGAGAGAGAGAGAGGAAGGAGAGAGAGAGAGAAGGGGAGAGAGAGAAGGAGAGGAGAGAGAGAATGAGAGAGAGGAAGGAGAGAGAGAGAGAGAGAGAGAGAGAGAGAGAGAGAGAGAGAGAAGAGAAGGAGAGAGATGGAAGGAGAGAGAGAGAGAGAGAGAGAGAGAGAGAGGAGAGAGAGAGAGAGAAGAGAGAGAGAGAGAGACGGAGAGAGAGAGAGAAGGAGAGAGAGACAAAATAGAAAAGAAGGAGAGAGAGAGAGAGAGAGAAGGAGAGAGAGAGAGAGAGAGAGAGAGAGAGAGAGAGAGAGAGAGAGAGAGAGAGAGAGAGAGAGAGAGAGAGAGAGAGAGAGAGAAGAGAAGGAGAGAGAT
>NC_140024.1:33444933-33489933 GCF_964263955.1 Coregonus lavaretus
AGAGAGAGAGAGAGAGAAGAGAAGGAGAGAGATGGAAGGAGAGAGAGAGAGAGAGAGAGGGGAGAGAGAGATAGAGAGAGAGAGAAGGAGAGAGGAGAAGAAGGAGAGAGAGAGAAGAGAGAGAGAGAGAGAAAAGAAGGAGAGAGAGTGAAATGAGAAGAGAAGGAGAGAGAGCAAAGGAGAAATATATAGAAGAGAAGGAGAGAGAGAGAGAGAGAAGGAGAGAGAGAGGGGACTCACATAGCATGGGGTGTGTGTGTGTGACAGGACGGGAGATGGCGGTCTCCCCTCTCCATCCCTACACCACTCCTCTGGGACAGCAACAGAGAAAAGAAGGAGAGAGAGAGAGAATGAGAAGAGAGAGAGAGAGAGAGAGAGAGAGAGAGAGAGAGAGAGAGAGAGAGAGAGAGAGAGAGAGAGAGAGAGAAGGAGAGAGAGAGAAGAGAAGGAGAGAGATGGAAGGAGAGAGAGAGAGGGGAGAGAGAGAGATAGAGAGAGAGAGAGAGAGAAGAGAAGGAGAAAGAGAAGAGAAGGAGAGAGAGAGAGAGAGAGAGAGAGAGAGAGAGAGAGAGAGAGAGAGAGAGAGGGAGAGGGAGATAGGAGAGAGAGAGAGAGAGAGAGAGAGAGAGAGAGAGAGAGAGAGAGAGAGAGAGAGAGAGAGAGAGAGAGAGAGAAGAGAAGGAGAGAGAGAGAGAGAGAAGAGGAGGAGAGAGAGAGAGAAGGAGAGAGAGAGAGAGAGAGAGAGAGAGAGCAAAGAAGGAGATTGAGGGAGAGAGAGAGGTGAGAGAGAGAAAAGAAGGAGAGTGCGAGAGAGTAAGAGAGAGAAGAATGAGATAGAGAGAGAAAGAGATTGAGAGAAAGAAGGAGAGAGAGAGAGAAGAAAGAAAGAGAGAGAGAAGGAGAGCGGGTGACAGCTTCTTCCTCGCTGAGTCATTGTTGTGTCACATTTCAAAAGAGTAAGAGAAGTCCCTCTTGACAGTTCACCTGAACTAAAGCTTCAACGCTCCATGTGCCTGATACTATATGCAGAAAGAAGAAAGAACTGAATTGGCTGTCTTCCATCAAGCAGGCTGCAGGTTGGCATGCGTTTAATTCATAAAGTGTTGCTGTGATGAATGATGTTCATGATGGATTGGCTGGCTCTCCAATACTGGAGGGCAGAATTCACACATTTCACCCAGAGGCCTCCCAAAACAACTGGGGATGAAGTTTAGGAGCTTAGAGTTTAGGAGCTAATTCCTGTTTCCTCCTCCACACTTCACTCCGAAAGAGGGTGGGATGGGATCACATCAGAAAAACAACAATCACAACCTCGATGGTAAAGGTGCACTCCATAATTTATTGTGTTGCACAAGTACTTACCTAATCAAGGCTGTATGATACAACCAACCTCCGCGATCTCCGCCAAGTCTTGCCGCAATGAACATTTCATTGTGAATTATACATATATTTTTGAAAGACGTCAAACACAAACACGTAAGTGCTGTGGATTTAATCATTGAATGTTAATCACTGAACCATGAAAACTGTAAAAGTCACCGCCCCTCTCAGCAAGTTGGCTATAAGCACTTATAGTCAATATGCATGTTTAATGTTATGAACTGATGTTTGACTGGTGTTACATGCATGGGCAAGCATTAAACAGAATGTTGAAAACATCACACATGCAGGCTTGGTCCTGGATGTTTTACCGCCCTAGGTGTGGCAAAAAAGAAGAAGAAGAAGAATGCCCTCCATATCATACCGTTTGTAAAACAGGCAGTTTTATTGGCATTATTAGCTTAGTCCTAATTATGACCAAGACTAATCATTTTGGCAATTTAAGATCTGCATATCAGCTACCCAAAGTTTATCAAGCGATATTTTGAAACTGTTTACACAGCTGTTTATTTGGAGGCTGTTTATTTGGAAGCTGTTTATTTGGAAGCTGTTTATTTGGAGAATGTTTATTTGGAGGCTGTTTATTTGGAAGCTGTTTATTTGGAGAATGTTTATTTGGAGGCTGTTTATTTGGAGGATGTATATTTGGAGGATGTTTACACAGCAGGAAATGCAGAAGTATTTTCTTCTTAACTATGATCAGCTTGTCAACAATGTATGAAGAGGCCTACAATTGAAATAACTGATTCATTCAATTTAGCTCACTGAGTGTCAATCTACTTAGCAGCCACCTAATTGTGCCTAATGGGTGGAATGTCCCTGCACACATGTATAATGAATAACTGTATAATGAATAACTGTGTAATGAATAACTGTGTAATGAATAACTGTATAATGAATAACTGTGTAATGAATAACTGTATAATGAATAACTGTATAGTGAATAACTGTACAATGAATAACTGTATAATGAATAACTGTGTAATGAATAACTGTATAATGAATAACTGTATAATGAATAACTGTGTAATGAATAACTGTATAATGAATAACTGTATAATTAATAACTGTATAATTAATAACTGCACAGCCTGCTGCTGTAATGCATATGAAGTTAATAAAATACTATAAACTCACAGTTGGAATTTAGTATTTTATTTCAATGTGTCAACAACAGAATCATCAAATCAAATTAAATCAAATTGTATTTGTCACATACGTTGAATTCAACAGGTGTAGACCTTACAGTGAAATGCTTACTTACAAGCCCTTAACCAACAATGCAGTTTTAAGAAAAATAAGTTCTAAGTAAAAAATAGATAACAATAAAATGTGATTTGCTGTTCAGGAGTGTCATGGCTTGGAGGCAGAAGCTGTTAAGAAGCCTTTTGGACCTAGACTTGGCACTCCGGTACCGCTTGCCGTGCGGTAGCAGAGAGAACAGTCTATGACTAGGGTGGCTGGAGTCCTTGACAATTTTTAGGGCCTTCCTCTGACACCGCCTGGTATAGAGGTCCTGGATGGCAGGAAGCTTGGCCCCAGTGATGTACTGGGCCGTACGCACTACCCTCTGTAGTTGCCATACCAGGCAGTGGTGGATGCCAGGATGCACTCGATGGTGCAGCTGTAGAACTTTTTGAGGATCTGAGAACCTGCCTAATCTTTTCAGTCTCCTGAGGGGGAATAGGCTTTGTCTGGAATTAATGATCATCAGTTCATTAGTATTGATGAAGAGGAGGTGAACTGTCAACTGAGCTCTAGAGGCAGTCAGAGCTCCACTAAACTTCTCTAACATTTTCATGAACCTATCATTTATTGACCGAGAACAGCAAACAGCCCAGTTGGATCCCAACCAGGATCAGCCCATTTGGATCCCAACCTGGATCAGCCCAGTTGGATCCCAACCAGGAACAGCCAAGTTGGATCCCAACCAGGATCAGCCCAGTTGGATCCCAACCAGGAACAGCCAAGTTGGATCCCAACCAGGATCAGCCCAGTTGGATCCCAACCAGGATCAGCCCAGTTGGATCCCAACCAGGATCAGCCCAGTTGGATCCCAACCAGGAACAGCCCAGTTGGATCCCAACCAGGACCAGCCCAGTTGGATCCCAACCAGGATCAGCCCAGTTGGATCCCAACCAGGATCAGCCCAGTTGGATCCCAACCAGGATCAGCCCAGTTGGATCCCAACTAGGATCAGCCCAGTTGGATCCCAACCAGGATCAGCCCAGTTGGATCCCAACCAGGATCAGCCCAGTTGGATCCCAAGCAGAAACAGATAAACACTGGTGTTTGCCTAACAGACAGTGTAACCATGAAAGACCTCTTTCCCTCACAAGCTGGCTCTGAAGCATCACCAGTAAACAGAGTGACCTACACACCCCTCTTGCATGGCTGTGCCTCTGTGCATTAGTCTATATGTGTGTTGTGCTAGACTCAAGTGAGTAATCAGGGGAAAGGGATTGCAGCCACCTAGTAGCAGAGTCACAGATGGTGTCTGTGGAAGGTCAACTGGTAATATTTCGTTTGAAATTCATATTGTGAACAAATTATCGTTTGTGAGTAGTCAGGCTGCTTCAGAGTCAATGCTGCCAATATCCATAAGGAAGGGGTGTGTGTTTGTGCGTATAAATTTATGCATGCTACGTGCGTGTGTGTTACGTGCGTGTGTGTTACGTGCGTGTGTGTTACGTGCGTGTGTGTTATGTGTGAACATGTGCGCTACATCCACACACAAATGTATTTAAAACACCTCCATTTGTATTTACTGTGGATGTATTTAGAACCACCTCGTGTTTATTCAAACCTCCCCTATCTCCCCGTTGCCATCCCATCCACTCACAGCCTAACTCATAAATCCTTGGCCTGTTGGCCCGCCTGTCCATCTTAGTCAGTCTTGTCCCGCTCCTTCGCATCTGATGAGGCGGAGAGAGCAAGGCAGATTGTTTTCGGATGAGCGCATCAATCACATCCGCACGTCGCTCATAAAGGGACATATGCACTACCTTGGCACCGCCATCCGCCATCACAACGTTCTGCCCACCAATAAGCTCTGTTATTTATGACCCCAGATCCTCGCTCTGGAGGGAGAGACGTTCAACGATTCATTTAGAGGGATGTTAAGTTAAATGTCACGGCATGACACACTGACTACGATCATCATGCTCTTTATACAGTGGGGGGAAAAAGTATTTGATCCCCTGTTGATTTTGTACGTTTGCCCACTGACAAAGACATGATCAGTCTATAATTTTAAGGAAATAAATATTTAACCGCTCTGCAAAACATGACTTAGTACTTGGTGGCAAAACCCTTGTTGGCAATCACAGAGGTCAGATGTTTCTTGTGGTTGGCCACCAGGTTTGCACACATCTCAGAAGGGATTTTGTCCCACTGCTCATTGCAGATCTTCTCCAAGTCATTACGTTTTCGAGGCTGACGTTTGGCAACTCGAACCTTCAGCTCTCTCCACAGATTTTCTATGGGATTAAGGTCTGGAGACTGGCTAGGCCATTCCAGGAACTTAATGTGCTTCTTCTTGAGCCACTCCTTTGTTGCCTTGGCCGTGTGTTTTGGGTCAATGCCATGCTGGAATACCCATCCACGACCCATTTTCAATGCCCTGGCTGAGGGAAGGAGGTTCTCACCCAAGATTTGATGGTACATGGCCCGGTCCATCGTCCCTTTGATGCGGTGAAGTTGCCCTGTCCCCTTAGCAGAAAACATCCCCAAAGCATAATGTTTCCACCTCCATGTTTGACGGTGGGGATGGTGTTCTTGGGGTCATAGGCAGCATTCCTCCTCCTCCAAACACAGCAAATTTTGTTGATGCCAAAGACCTCGATTTTGGTCTCATCTGACCACAACACTTTCACCCAGTTCTCCTCTGAATCATTCAGATGTTCATTGGCAAACTTCAGACGGCCCTGTATATGTGCTTTCTTGAGCAGGGGGACCTTGCATGCGCTGCAGGATTTTAGTCCTCCAAGGCATAGTGTGTTACCAATTGTTTTCTTGGTGTCTATGGTCCCAGCTGCCTTGAGATCATTGACAAGATCCTCCCGTGTAGTTCTGGGCTGATTCCTCACCGTTCTCATGATCATTGCAACTCCACGAGATGAGATCTTGCATGGAGCCCCAGGCCGAGGGAGATTGACAGTTATTTTGTGTTTCTTCCATTTGCGAATAATCGCACCAACTGTTGTCACCTTCTCACCAAGCTGCTTGGCGATGGTCTTGTAGCCCATTCCAGCCTTGTGTAGGTCTACAATCTTGTCCCTGACATCCTTGGAGAGCTCTTTGGTCTTGGCCATGGTGGAGAGTTTGGAATCTGATTGATTGATTGCTTCTGTGGACAGGTGTCTTTTATACAGGTAACATGCTGAGACTAGGAGCACTCCCTTTAAGAATGTGCTCTTAATCTCAGCTCGTTACCTGTATAAAAGACACCTGGGAGCCAGAAATCTTTCTGATTGACAGAGGTTCAAATACTTATTTCCCTCACTAAAATGCAAATCAATGTACATATTTTTTGACATGCGTTTTTCTGGATTTTTTTGTTGTTATTCTGTCTCTCACTGTTCAAATAAACCTACCATAAAAATTATAGACTGATCATTTCTTTGTCAGTGGTCAAACATACAAAATCAGCAGGGGATCAAATACTTTTTTCCCTCACTATATGTTGGTATATGCACGTGTCAGGTGTACAGTGGGCTTATGGGTATTTATTTAATTAATGTTTTGTGTAGAAATATTTGAAACTGATCTGTTATCTGCGTAGCTAAACCTGTCCAATTCTGATTCACTTGTTGGAACCTCAAACTACGAATTTCATAACATGATGAAGTACTACTAAATGACTTCCAAAATGGCTAATGTTTCAACTGATATTTCCTTCCAGGCACAGAGCCAGAAACCAAAACCTGAAATCCCCCCCAACCCACCTCACACATTCAGACATGGCAGGGGCCAAAACATGGCTGTAGTTATTGGCACCTAACCCTCAACTGCCCTCAGTCCCTGAGCATATCGCTGTAGTTACTGGCACCTTACCCTCAACGGCCCTCAGTCCCTGAGCATATCGCTGTAGTTACTGGCACCTTACCCTCAACGGCCCTCAGTCCCTGAGCATATCGCTGTAGTTACTGGCACCTTACCCTCATCGGCCCTCAGTCTCTGAGCATATCGCTGTAGTTACTGGCACCTAACCCTCAACGGCCCTCAGTCTGAGCATATCGCTGTAGTTACTGGCACCTTACCCTCAACGGCCCTCAGTCCCTGAGCATATCGCTGTAGCCTCCAGGCCCCTGGTAGCTTCTGTTCCTGACAAAGAGCTCAAGCTCAAGGTGCTGAGAAGAGACACACACACACACACACAGACACACACATGCACGCGCACACACATGCTTGCGCTCACACACACCAGGGGCAGAAGTAGTCCCCTGTAGCTCATTTGGTAGAGCATGGCGCTTGCAACGCCAGGGTTGTGGGTTAGTTTCCCACGGGGGGGCCAATATGAATATGTATGCACTCACTATCTGTAAGTCGCTCTGGATAAGATCGTCTGCTAAAAAAGGACAAAAAATAAATGTAAAACAATTTAAACAAGTATGAAGCCTGTCAGCCTTGTGTTGTAAGTGCATATGCCAGGGTTGTTCTGTAACCTCTCCTTCCCCAGAGTTTCTGTTAGTTTTGACACTGAACTATAACACACACACACACACGTTGGAGAACAACACTGAGATAACACAAGTGTGCGACAGTTAACTGACCACCTCAGTGACCTTGTGGTTAGAACGCCCACCCTGACATTGGAAGGTTGAGAGTTCAATCCCCGGCCAGAGTCGTACCAAAGACTGTAGAAATGGGACCTGATGCGTCTCCGCTTGGCACTCAGCATTAAGGAGATAGATCGGCGGTAAGGCTCTGCGGTACACTAGCGTCCTGTCCAGGCGGTGTACTTGTACATCAAGCTGCCTCACACTACAAAAACAGGAGATATGCTCCTGCCCTATGGGCTGTCCCGGCTGTTGCAAGGCTGCTTACTTACTGACAGTCAACATTTGCGCTTTGATGGTGGAGGGGGAAGTGTGTGGTTCTACATACATACACACACACACAGTTGTGCATCCCTGGTGTTCGGGGTTCCTCCCTGCAATCATCCACTGGTCTCTTTGGCACACCGCTAACTAAAAGAATTGACAGTTTTCATCACTTAGCTTGTTTTCAATTAAAGACCTGATTGTCATGTTTTACCGAGGGAGTGAGGGAATAGGAGAGAGACCGGGGAGAGACAGGAGGGAAGGAGAGAGAGAGAGAAGGGAAGGAGAGAGAGAGGAAGGAGGAGGGAGAGAGAGAGAGGAGAGACAGAGAGAGACAGGAGGGAAGGAGAGAGAGTGGAGGGAAGAAGAGAGAGAGAGAGAAAGAGAGGGAGGAGAGACGAAGGAAGGAGAGAGAGGGGAAGGAGGAGGGAGAGAGAGAGAGGAGAGACAGAGAGAGACAGGAGGGAAGGAGAGAGAGTGGAGGGAAGAAGAGAGAGAGAGAGAGAAAGAGAGGGAGGAGAGACGAAGGAAGGAGAGAGAGGGGGAGTCTAAAGTAGTTCATATTTCAGAGTGTGTGAACCGGAACACATCAGAGAGCAGCCATATGGCTCAGATCAAAACCTTCCTCATCCGAAAGGAAAACTTGGGCTAATTAAACACTTCGACATTAATTCAGCTGCGATAATTAGAGGGGAATTTATTCCACATCCATATTTCATCCCCGTCAGCAGAAACCACCAGGTCACATGAGACCAAGACATATTTATTTTCACGTTATGCCCTTATTTGGTCATATCTGTCGACTTATGGTTGTGATGGTGAGTCACTCTGCCCTGACTGTCTGCATGATGGGTTTAGGGTGCTGAAGTTGAACAAGATTAGCTACACGTTCAAATGTTCTGTACAAACAACAGCACGCAAGTATAAACACCATGGGACCACGCAGCCGTCATACCACTCAGGAAGGAGACGCGTTCTGTCTCCTAGAGATTAACGTACTTTGGTGCCAACATGCCAATCAATCCAAGAACAACAGCAAAGGACCTTGTGAAGATGCTGGAGGAAACAGGTACAAAAGTATCTACAGTAAAACAAGTCCTATATTGACATAACCTGAAAGGCCGCTCAGCAAGGAAGAAGCCACTGCTCCAAAACCGCCATAAAAAAGCCAGACTACAGTTTGCAACTGCACATGGGGACAAAGATCGCACTTTTTGGAGAACTGTCCTCTGGTCTGATGAAAGAAAAATAGACCTGTTTGGCCATAATGACCATCGTTATGTTTGGAGGAAAAAGGGGGATGCTTGCAAGCCGAATAACACCATCCCAACCGTGAAGCACGGGGGTGCTGTGGGGGTGCTTTGCTGCAGGAAGGACTGGTGCACTTCACAAAATAGATAGCATCATGAGGAAGGAAAATTATGTGGATATATTGAAGCAACATCTGAAGACATCAGTCAGGAAGTTAAAGCTTGTTCGCAAATGGGTCTTCCAAATGGACAATGACCCCAAGCATACTTCCAAAGTTGTGGCAAAATGGCTTGGGGTTAGAAGCTGTTTAGAAGCCTCTTGGACCTAGACTTGGCGCTCTGGTACTGCAGTGCGGTAGCAGAGAGAACAGTCTATGACTAGGGCGGCTGGAGTCTTTGACAATTTTAGGGCCTTCCTCTGACACCGCCTGGTATAGAGGTCCTGAATGGCTTAAGGACAACAAAGTCAAGGTATTGGAGTGGCCATCACAAAGCCCTGACCTCAATCCTATAGAACATTTGTGGGCAGAACTGATAAAGCGTGTGCGAGCAAGGAGGCCTACAAACCTGACTCAGTTACACCAGCTCTGTCATGAGGAATGGGCCAAAATTCACCCAACTTATTGTGGGAAGCTTGTGGAAGGCTACCCGAAACGTTTGACCCAAGTTAAACAATTTAAAGGCAATGCTACCAAATACTAATTGAGTGTATGTAAACTTCTGACCCACTGGGAATGTGATGAAAGAAATAAAAGCTGAAATAAATCATTCTCTCTACTATTATTCTGACATTTCACATTCTTAAAATAAAGTAGTGATCCTATCTGACCTAACTACTACTATTACTAGGATTAAATGTCAGGAATTGTGAAAAACTGAGTTTAAGTGAATTTGGCTAAGGTGTATGTAAACTTCCGACTTCAACTGTATTGTAACATTCTCCCAATCTCTCTCTCTCTCTCTCTCTCACACACACACAAAACAAGGTAAAAAGGAGGGGCAAACTCACCAAATGAATCAAAGACAATCAACATCAAATCACAACAAATAGCATTGAAACAGACCACAAACACCCTATAATCATTTATATATGATGCCAGACTGCATGTCTCAGTAGTTTCCAAACAAAATGAAACATTTGCAGGATATTACAATTAATTGAGAGGCCTAGGGCTCTGAAATAATTGTATTTGTTTCATATCGTAGATGCAGAAAATCAGCAATTTATGGCACGTAACCCTCAGGGATTTTCTATCACTCTCATTGTCTGATTTGACTGTGTTCATAATATGGCCTCTGATGCTCTCTGCTCAAAGGAACCTGCTGTAACCATTAACTTTTGATCAGATAGAGAGAGAGAGAGAGAGAGAGAGAGAGAGAGAGAGAGAGAGAGAGAGAGAGAGAAGAGAGAGAGAGAGAGAGAGAGAGAGAGAGAGAGAGAGAGAGAGAGAGAGAGAGAGAGAGATTCTCTCCCAAATATGCCCCCCTAGACACAACCATGACAAAACAACCAACAGAAACGGGTCACAACTCCTGCAGCTGTCGCACACTGGGTCTGAGGGAAGCACAGCCGCGAGCTGCCTAGTGACACGAGCCTACACCCTCTTTTACGCTGCTGCTACTCTCTTTATTATCTACGCATAGTCACTTTAATAACTCTACCTACATGTACATATTACCTCAATTACCTTGACTAACCGGTGCCCCCGCACATTGACTCGGTACCGGTACCCCCTGTATATAGCCTCGCTATTGTTATTTTTACAGCTGCTCTTTAATTATTTGTTACTTTTATTTCATATTATTTTATATTGTATTTTTTTTGCGATTATTTTGTTGTATTCTTTCTTAAAACTGCATTGTTGGTTAAGGACTTGTAAGTAAGCATTTCACTGTAAGGTCTACACCTGTTGTGTTCGGCGCATGTGACAAATACAATTTGATTCGATTTGATTTAGTCAATGGTAGGCATCGAGGAGACTCACCCCTTGGCAGTAGTACTGTGGATTACTTTATCACTGACTTCAACCCAGAGTCTCTCAGAGCATTCACAGTCAGCCCACTGACACCCCTATCAGATCACAGCAAAATCACAGTCTACTTGAACAGAGCAATACTCAATCATGAGGCATCAAAGCCAAAAGAACTGCACAATATTAAGAAATGATATAGATGGAAGGAAAGTAATGTAGAAACCTACCAAAAAACAATTAGGCAACAACAAATTAAATCCCTTTTAGACAACTTCCTGGACAAAACACACTAAACAAACAACAACACGAAGAGTTATCTATCCAAAACGGAGATGTATGGATAAACCACTTCTCCAATATTTTTGGCTCTATTACAAAGTACAAACAGCAAAAACATATACATTTTATTTATTTAACTTTAATTTAAACAGGGAGTCACATTGAGATTAAAAATCGATTTTACAAGAGAGCCCTGTACACATTACAATAAAAACAGAATATTAAAACAACATACACATATATGTGTATAAAACAATATAATTCAGCACACAATAAACATGATCAATTACAAATCTTAGAATCAGCTATTAAAGACTAACCAGAACCCACTGGATTCTCCAATTACATTGAATGAACTACAAGACAAAATATAAACCCTCCAACCCAAAAAGGCCTGTGGTGTTGATGGCATCCTCAATGAAATGATAAAATATACAGACCACAAATTCCAATTAGCTATACTTAAACTCTTTAACATCATCCTCAGCTCTGGCATCTTCTCCAACATTAGGAACCAAGGACGGATCACCCCAATCAACGAAATTGGAGACAAATAAAATAAAATCACATGCGCCGAATACAACAGGTGTAGACAGTGAAATGCTTACTTACAAGCCCTTAACCAACAAAACAGTTTAAAGAAAAATAAGTGTTAAGTAAAAAATAGATAAAGAAAAATAACAAATAATTAAAGAGCAGCAGTAAAATTAAAATAACAGTAGGGAGGTGGGGGGACAACGCAAATAATCTGGGTAGCCATGATTAGCTGTTCAGGAGTCTTATGGCTTGGGGGTAGAAGCTGTTAAGAAGCCTTTTGGACCTAGACTTGGTGCTCCGGTACTGCTTGCAGTGCAGTAGCAGAGAGAACAATCTATGACTAGGGTGGCTGGAGTCTTTGACAATTTTAGGGCCTTCCTCTGACACCGCCTGGTATAGAGGTCCTAGATGGCAGGAAGCTTGGCCACAGTGATGTACTGGGCCGTACGTACTACCCTCTGTAGTGCCTTGCGGTCGGAGGTCGATCAGTTGCCATACCAGGCAGTGAAGCAACCAGTCAGGATGCTCTCGATGGTGCAGCTGTATAACTTTTTGAGGATCTGTGGACCCATGCCAAAATAGGCTTTGTCGTTCCCTCTTCACGACTGTCTTGGTGTGTTTGGACCATGATAGTTTGTTGGTGATGTGGACACCAAGGAATTTGAAGCTCTCAACCTGCTCCACTCCAGCCCTGTCGATGAGAATGGAGGCGTGCTCAGTCCTCTTTTTTTTCCTGTAGTCCACAATCATCTCCTTTGTCTTGATCACATTGAGGGAGAGGTTGTTATCCTGGCACCACACGGCCAGGTCTCTGACGTCCTCCCTATAGGCTGTCTCATCGCTGTCGGTGATCAGGAATTCCACTGTTGTGTCATTGGCAGACGTAATGATGGTGTTGCAGTCATGCCTGGCCATGTAGCCATGGATGAACAGGGAGTACAGGAGGGGACTGAGCACGAACCCCAGAGAGGCACCCGTGTTGAGGATCACCGTAGCAGATGTGTTGTTACCTACCCTTACCACCTGGGGGCGGCCCGTCAGGAAGTCCAGGATCCAGTTGCAGAGGGAGGTGTTTTGTCCCAGGGTCCATAGCTTAGTGATGAGCTTTGAGGGTACTATGGTGTTGAACGCTGAGCTGTAGTCAATGAATAGCATTCTCACGTAGGTGTTCCTCTTGTCCAGGTGGGAAAGAGCAGTGTGGAATGCAATAGAGATTGCATTATATGTGGATCTATTGGGGCGGTATGCAAATTGGAGTGGGTCTAGGGTTTCTGGGATGATGGTGTTGATGTGAGCCATGACCAGCCTTTCAAACACTTCATGGCTACAGACGTGAGTTGTACAGGTCGGTAGTCATTTAGGCAGGTTATCTTAGTATTCTTGGGCACAGGGACTATGGTAGTCTGCTTGAAACATGTTGCTATTACTGACTCAGTCAGGGACATGTTCAAAATGTCAGTGAAGACACTTGCCAGTTGGTCAGCGCATGCTCGGAGTACGCGTCCTGGTAATCTGTCTGGCCCTGCTGCCTTGTGAATGTTGACCTGCTTGAAATTCTTACTCACATCGGCTACGGAGAGAGTGATCACATAGTCATCCAGAACAGTGAAAACAATGTACTGAGCAAACGTCAAATTGGCTTTTACCAAATTACCGTGCGACAGATCATGTATTCATCCTGCACACCCAAATTGACAAACAAACAAACCAAAACAAAGGGAAAGCCTTCTCATGCTTTGTTGATTTAAAAAAGCTTTTGACTCAACTTGACATGAGGGTCTGTTATTCAAATTGATGGAAAGCAGCGCTGGGGGAAAAACATACGACATTATAAAATCCATGTACACAAACGACAAGTTTCCTTTTAAAATTGGCAAAAAACACACACATTTCTTTCCACAGGGCCGTGGGGTGAGACAGGGATGCAGCTTAAGCCCCACCCTCTTCAACATATATATCAACGAATTGGCGAGGGCACTAGAACAGTCTGCAGCACCCGGCCTCACCCTACTATAATCTGAATTCAAATGTCTACTGTTTGCTGATGATCTGGTGCTTCTGTCCCCAACCAAGAAGGGCCTACAGCAGCATCTAGATATTCTGCACAGACTTGGGCCCTGACAGTAAATCTCAGTGAGACAAAAATAATGGTGTTCCAAAAAAGGTCCAGTTGCCAGGAACACAAATACAAATTCCATCTAGACACCGTTGCCCTACATCACACAAAAAACTATACATATCTCGGCCTAAACATCAGTGCCACAGGTAACTTCCACAAAGCTGTGAACGATCTGAGAGGCAAAAAGGGCCTTTTACGCCATCAAAAGAAACATCCCAAATAGGATCTGGCAAACAAATACTTGAATCAGTTATGGAACCCATAGCCCTTTATCAGTGTGAGGTCTGGGGTCCGCTAACCAACCAAGAATACACAAAATGGGACAAACACCAAATTGAGACTCTGCATGCAGAATTCTGCAAAAACATCCTCCGCAGCATCCTCCGTGTACAACGTAAAACACCAAATAATGCATGCGGAGCAGAATTAGGCCGATACCCGCTAATGATCAAAATCCAGAAAAGAGCCGTTAAATTCTACAACAACCTAAAAGGAAGCGATTCCCAAACCTTCCATAACAAAGCCATCCCCTACAGGGAGATTAACCTAGAGAAGAGTCCCCTAAGAAAGCTGGTCCTGGGGCTCTGTTCACAAACAGAAACAGACCCCACAGAGCACCAGGACCCCACAGATCCCATAGGCAGACCTGGCTCACAAAAGAAGACAGGCTATGTGCACACTGCCCACAAAATTGAGCTGCACTTCTTAACCTCCTGCCAAATGTATGACCATATTAGAGACACATATTTCCCTCAGATTACACAGACCCACAAAGAATTAGAAAACAAATCAAATGTTGATAAACTCCCATATCTACTGGGTGAAAAACCACAGTGTGCCATCACAGCAAAAATATTTGTGACCTGTTGCCACAAGAAAAGGGCAACCAGTGAAGATCAAACACCATTGTAAATACAACCCATATTTATTTGTATTTATTTTCCCTTTTGTACTTTAACTATTTGCACATCGTTACAACACTGTATATATACATAAAATTAATTCTTAATTGTAATGTTTACTGTTCATTTTCTATTGTATATTTCTCTTTTGCTTATTATCTATTTCACTTGCTTTGGCAATGTAAACATTCCCATGCCGATAAAGCCCCTTGAATTGAATTGAGAGAGAGAGATAACATGAAAGAATCAGAGAGAGAGAGCAAGAGAGAGAGCAAGGGGAAGAGAGAGAGAGAGAGAGAGAGAGAGAGAGAGAGAGAGAGAGAGAGAGAGAGAGAGAGAGAGAGAGAGAGAGAGAGAGAGAGAGAGAGAGACAGAGAGAGAGAGAGAGAGAGAGAGAGAGAGAGAACGAGAGAGAGAGAGAGAGAACGAGAGAGAGCAAGGGGAAGAGAGAGGGAGAGAGAGAGAGAGGGGAGAGAGAGAGAGAGAGAGAGAGAGAGAGAGAGAGAGAGAGCGAGAGAGAGAGAGAGAGAGAGACAGAGAGAGAGAGAGACAGACAGAGAGAGAGAGAGGGAGAGAGAGAGAGAGAGAGAGAGAGAGAGAGAGAGAGAGAGAGAGAGAGAGAGAGAGAGAGAGAGAGAGAGAGAGAAGAGAGAGAAAGAAAGAGAGAGACAGAGGTTGCGTCCCAAATGGCACCTTATTCCCTATGGGCCCTGGTCAAAAGTAGTGCACCATTTAGGGAATAGGACATGATTTGGGACAACACCAGAGAGAGAGCAAGGGAGAGAGAGAAAGAGGAAAAGAGAGTGAGATTGAAAGAGAGATGGAGCCGGACACAGAAACAGCGTGCTTGTCTCTCGGCTGGAGTCATTTTATTGATCAAGCACACAAACTGGCTTGGGCCCGGACCGCCACACAAACACTCGATCCACTGGCTTGGGCCCGGACCGCCACACAAACACTGGATCCACTGGCTTGGGCCCGGACCGCCACACAAACACTCCATCCACTGGCTTGGGTCCGGACCGCCACACAAACACTCCATCCACTGGCTTGGGCCCGGACCGCACCTCCATAACCTTTGGGATGAAGCTTTGAAACAACCGCCGTAATTAAATAGGCCTCAGCGGCGGTGGTGCAGAGGAGTGGAAACTAAAGCGCACTCATTTTCCTTCATTAGCTCCACAGCGGCAACCAGCAAGTCAGGGAGGGTGCAGTCATCTCCTGGGGAGAGAGGGAAGGAGTTGAGAACATTTTTAGAGTGGAACGTCATGTTGTGGAGGTAATTGTATGTGGGGTTCGCCAGTAAAGTGATTGTGTGCTGTATTAGGGTTGATTTGAATGGACCCCCGTGTTTTATGGGCCAGCGGGCAACACTAGTGCAGGCAGAGCCAACTCTAGAATCGCCATCTAAATCAGTCACTGATGTGAGAGAGTCAAAACTAAACCCAGCATATAGGCCCCGAGGACCGGACTTGACCATTCCTGGTCTTGAGGCAAAGCCACTGGTACGTTCAAAAGCATTAATCAGTTCTGTTCTGATATGTAAGACATAAATATACTATCCCTAACCACACATCTCCACATATCCCCTCACATCCCCTCACATCCTCTCAGACACAACCCTTCACTCAACCCCTCAGACTCATCCCCTCAGACTCATCCCCTCAGACTCATCCCCTCAGACTCACCCCCTCAGACTCATCCCCTCAGACTCATCCCCTCAGACTCATCCCCTCAGACTCACCCCCTCAGACTCATCCCCTCAGACTCATCACCTCAGACTCATCCCCTCAGACTTAACCCCCAAACTCATCCCCTCAGACTCATCCCCTCAGACTCATCCCCTCAGACACATCCCCTCAGACACATCCCCTCAGACTCATCCCCTCAGACTCATCCCCTCAGACTCATCCCCTCAGACTCATCCCCTCAGACTCATCCCCTCAGACACATCCCCTCAGACACATCCCCTCAGACTCATCCCCTCAGACTAATCCCCTCCCCCTCGTCAATCACCAACATGTGATTTATCCAAAGCATGGAGAGGATAATGGCTTTTAGATAGGAAGGAGTAAGAAACGCAGAAACATTGACGTTATCAATATATGTTCTTCCCTTGCTGCTTTTTGATGACTGATGTGATTTATGTTCATTTTTACAAATTACGATGCCATTTATTTTAACCAAGGAGGTAATAGCTATGCCAACTGGTTGCAGGACCTCTGGGATTGCGTAGGGGGGGAGTGGTCTCACTGTTTTTGTATACCTGTTCTATGAACGTGACACTTTTCGTTGAACCAACGTGGAATAGACGTTGAACTGACATCTGTGCCCAGTGGGAAGCTCTCAGTGTTTATCTGTGTTACTAAATAAGAGGATAAAACTCCTGTCTTTCCACTGGAGAAGAGCTGAATAATTTACTCCAGGAAGGAAGGTGACTATCATCTAGATGAAAACAAGCCTGAGAACAGAGGTAGGAGGAACTGGTTAAATATACCAGGGGGGAGACCGCTCTCTGTGTCTCTGTGTGTGTCTGAGCTGGCAGGATGAGTACCGGAGGGGAGACCGCTCTCTGCGTCTATGTGTGTCTCAAAAGTTTGCCCAAAATCGATGCGTCGTAATTGAGGACAGGGTTCTTTTGGCCTCGTACAATGGCACATAAAGCACATCGGCCCGGAGAGAGAGAGAGAGAGAGAGAGAGAGAGAGAGAGAGAGAGAGAGAGAGAGAGAGAGAGAGAGAGAGAGAGAGAGAGAGAGAGAGAGAGAGAGACAGAGAGAGACAGAGAGAGAGAGACAGAGAGAGAGAGAGAGAGAGAGAGAGAGAGAGAGAGAGAGAGAGAGAGAGAGAGAGAGAGAGAATGAGAATCAGAGAGAGGGATATGGGGGTGGCAGGAAAGGAGCGCATCTCCCTTGCTGAACCAAGACCATAAAAGATGAATGAGCTATCCCTTCAGAAGCAAATAGCAGAGCAGAGCTATTAAGAGTTAGGAGTTCTTTAACTATTCAGAAGACTCTGGACGTCCTCCCCAGTCGTTCTACATGTAATGCAGCAGGATTATGTTGGACACTTACATTTCCTATTTATTACAGCCACATAGATACAGGTTGACATCGGTCTGGTTATGGTTTGTTAGTAGTTGTTGTAAAGATTATCTCTATCATAGGAAGAACATAAGCCACTACACTAAATATAAACAATTACAATAGCATCTAAAACCAGTTGAACTATTTAACCACAGTAAGCTCCAGTGGCCAATTACAGAATCCGCAACCAGAAA
Organism: Coregonus lavaretus; assembly: GCF_964263955.1. Taxonomy (NCBI): domain Eukaryota; kingdom Metazoa; phylum Chordata; class Actinopteri; order Salmoniformes; family Salmonidae; genus Coregonus; species Coregonus lavaretus. The sequence continues at coordinate 33,462,696 of NC_140024.1, forward strand.
ATGGCAAATTCAAGAGGCTGTTATTACTGTAACAAGGGTTTACTGAACTGAGTTACAGCTACTAAATGTTCTTCCACTGTTGATATCACTTTGCAGCAGAAAGATACCTGCTATTGATGAACAAGTCATTTAGGAGAAAATAGTGTGAGTGAGGGTTTTGTCCAGGGGCGTATTCAATACACTGTTACAAAACTTTTCTTAAATTGAAGCAAACAGAACGAAACAGGGAGGGACCTACCTACATTTGTCCAATATAAACAGTTGTTTTCATTACAAAATGCAACTGTTTGAAACTGTTTGGACTACTGACTACACCCCAGGCTTCCCCACATCTACACACTTTGTGTTCTTGATTATGACATCATCATTATGACTCCCCATGTCATTCCAGGTCATAATTAGACACAAGTGGGCCTTTCACCCCTTATTATTAAGTGTTGGTGTGTAGTCCATGGTGCTGGAGTAGAGGATAGAGAGGATGGGTTGCTAACCATGGTTCTAGAGCTGGATGGAGAGGGGCAGGGGAGCTCCATGACTTTTCACTGTTGAAGGAATGAAAGCTTACTGTCCAAAGCTTTCACGCTAGCAACCTTGGGAAAAACTGCCCTGCTGAAAGAACAGACCATTGCTTCAATCCTAGAACAACTTTTTAAACCATCTCATGACTGTATCCCCATCTACTGGCCATAATGGATTATTGCATACCGTCTGAGGGGCTGATGGATCGTGATGAAGCCACATTATAGGTGAAGTTTCTGTATTGAACTGACAATGTTTACCATTGTGGAGAAGCACATGGCGCTGCTCCACGGACACTACATATTTAAAGAGCGACTGCACTTCCTGATTTGGCCTCGTTTTAGATTTGGTTCATTAAGACATGCTAGTTGCCATGACTTAATTCAAACGTGAGTTGGTTTCGGGATGTGGTTTGACGTGGGTGTCTCTTGTGTGTTCACATGTGGGAAGAGTTAGACAAATTATTTGTTGATGGGGAGAACATAATTAGGTAGGAGACCTGACCCTCAACACATCCACAATGTGTCACTGATAAACTCTGCCTCAACTCTGCCTATTTCTACAGATGGCCTGGAGATTCTTTTGTCAGACTAAAGCCTCTGTAGTTTGATGGGGAGTCCACAATTGGGTAGGTTTCATCTGACCTGTTCAAACTTCAACATAGTATCTGTTTGTGTGTCAGATATCACCTATCCTAACTGCCATTGGTAATAGAACAGTGACTATGCATGTATGTGTTTTACAGAAACATGTATGGAGCCAGCACATGGAGACCTGTAAGATAATGTGATGAAGTTAGACTGACAGATGGGCTTGATACTGATGTCTGAATGACACAACTTGTATTTGTATTGTCTTTTTTTATTATTAAATCTAATGGTATCAGTCAATACACGAAGGGGGGAAGCCTGTATATTCTGCACCAGAATCAGGGAACTCCTGTTGTATATCGGACTCCACACAGGAAGGTATGACCACTCTGACATGTTACCAAGGAAACCCATTACCACCAGACAAAATGTCAATAGGCACAGTATGTGTATCGGCTGGGAATGACAATAAAAGGTGAAAGGTGCACATTGTTTATAATAGCAGAACACTGCTTCTATGGTATTATGTAAAGGGTTGTTTATTCTACATGGACCTGTTACTACATTTATAAGTTATTAAAACACTTAATTTAGAATATCTACAAATATATATCAGAAATTGCATTCTTCTCATATTGCTATGCGACTGACAAATTGAAAGCTTCCTACAGCATCTCACCATATGTTAGTTTAGAAAGCAACTTCCTTCAAACTGCACGCAGATACATACAATTTTTATCCACGAGTGAATCTGATAAAGGGCCTCTTTACCAGATAGTAATAATTAAATTTCACAAGCTAAATAATGGTCATATAATAATTTATATGCTATTGTACTGAACATAAGACAACCCCTAGAGACCTCATCAAGAGGTTCGGATCTCTTGGCATAGTGGCTAAGGAGCTGCGTTGACAGTCGCAGGACCCTGGTTCGAGTCCCTATTGAGACTACCTCAGAATTTTCTACACTCTTCTCAGAAGTGGTATGGAGCTCGCGAGGCAATCGGAAATACGTTAGAGACTTGGTATAGAGAAGCAAGGGGACACGCACGCTCTCCTGAGGGAAGGAAGGGGGTGGTGTACGTTTTATTAAAACATTATTCAAAATCAAAGGATCATATTTCATTAGGCTACTTTAAATAAGGAAATATTAGAGATTGTGGCTTTATAGTTTTCGGCAAGCACAAACATCATTTTATAGCTGTAATGGGCCATCATTTGATGAATTATGTTCCTGTATTTGATTTACTGTGGATATGGATTGATACCATATTTAATTAAGTAGTCACTTGTTAGTCTATAATTATCTGTTGTAACTCATTACTGATGTTCACACCTATGACCTGTTTAACTGCCCTTATCAAATGTCTGCCAGTGTTTAATGTTTATGGTTAGAGTTGGTCCTCTGTAGCTCAATTGGTAGAGGCTGGCGCTTGTAATGCCAGGGTAGTGGGTTCGATCCCCTGGACCACCCATACGTAAAAATGTATGCGCACATGACTGTAAGTCGCTTTGGATAAAAGCGTCTGCTAAATGGCATATTATTATTAAAGTTTGACGCCAGACAGGATTCGAGGACGCACTGATAATGTATCTGTGACACTGTGACACTGTGTGATTCTGTAGCAGGTGACGTTGTGACTTCAAGCTCTGTACAAGCCTCTCGGGCTGGTGTTTACAGAACATCCGGTGCTATTGTGAATAGGCATAGACATTTTCTCTGATTCTGTTCTGGAGGCGTTTCCCTGAATTGTTGTATTAGACCGACTTTATCAGCGACTGCTCTCCTTTTTGTTAACCTGGAAATTCCCTATGTGTGTTGATGGAGTGAATGACCAAAGGGCGAGGCATGAATGACGGAGAGAGAGAGAGAATTGGGTAGGTGAGCTCCCCATACCTGGACTAGGCTATAGACACAGGTAGCACAGGTGTCTCTGTCACACAGGCGGCAAATCAGGAAAAGCAAGAAACGGATGTTTCAACACGGACCTGTAGGAGGAGTAGACTAGACGAGAAATACTGCATGATTCGTTTACTTCCTCGTTTAGTGTGCAATGCGATAGTGTCAAAAGTTACGTCTCCAGCTCGTGAACATTTTCAAGATTTTAACGGCAACTAAGGTAAGGCAGTATTAAGATGCGAATCTTAATATTGTGGAGACAAATATAGGGAAAGCAGTAATTCATAATGAATTAAAAGGTGTGTGAGCGTGATCTCGGAATTTAGGCCTATTGATGAGATGCTACATGTATCCTAGGAGTGTCATATAGCATAAACATATCCGGTAATTCTGATAGTATTGCTCAGTCGATATTAGGCTATAGTCCGTCTGATTGAACTCGCATGTGCGTATTACGTTCGGGCTTCAAGTTGAATTGGTTCTTATTACAGGATTAATGTAGCACTGTCTCTTTAAGAAGAATACCTCATATTGTCCAGGAAGTTGTCATGTAATTGGAGGACGGCGCTCGTTGTTTGTATCCGATAGGTCGAAGGTAATCAGTATACTGTTACTTTGTAGCCGAGTGTTGCAATTCTCTTACTTTACCTAATCTATATCTTTCCTCCATGATTTCAATCATGAACAGGGTGCAACTGAAACGCTCAAAAATCCTGAGAATGGCTCTCGCAGGTTCGGACTCCATGGATGAAGGAAAAGGCGAGACGTTTTTACTTAGATCCTTAAAAATAGCTGGTGTGGTGGCACTTTATTGGTTCATTTCAATAACCATGGTGTTCTTAAATAACTACTTACTAGACAGTAAAGATTTGGACGCACCGCTGTTTGTGACATTTTACCAGTGCCTTGTGACTGTCGGACTGTGCTATGGCATGCACTTGCTATCCCAATTGTGTCCAGGTGTCATCGACTTCCCCTCCGTCAAGTTCGATCTAAAGATATCCCGGGAGGTTCTACCCCTGTCCATCGTGTTCATTGGAATGATAACCTTCAACAACCTGTGCCTAAAGCATGTAGGGGTGGCCTTCTACACTGTCGGCAGGTCGCTTAGCACGGTCTTCAACGTTCTACTCTCCTACATGATCCTCAAGCAGACCACGTCCTTCTACGCCATCCTGTGTTGTGGAGTCATTCTAGGTAGGTGGTTATAATAACTAACCCATATCTGGCCTAAGGCAAGTATTTCGACTTTCTAGAAAGTTCTCATGTCTAAGGCACATACCCAAGACAGGCTGGTTAGACGACCCCTTTCCTTCCAGGTAGCCTTTAATAAGTAACCTCACGCTTCTATATAATTGCACCACGGGATAATACATTCCTACATGGGCCACACCTGTATTGGCCATATATTGAACATAATGTAAACTGCAAATGAATGATAAATTGCTATAAATGTTGATGCTTCTTTCTTTGTCTCTCCCTCCCATCAGGTGGATTCTGGTTGGGTGTGGACCAGGAAGGTGTGGCGGGCTCCCTGTCGTGGACTGGCGTGTTTTTCGGCGTGCTGGCCAGCGCCTGCGTCTCCCTCAACGCCATCTTCACAAAGCGGGCGATGCCGGCGGTAGACGGAAACATCTGGAAGCTCTCCTTCTACAACAACATCAACGCCTGCATCCTCTTCGTCCCGCTCATCCTCGTCTTCGGCGAGGTCGGCCACGTCGCCCATTTCAGCCGCCTGGGCGACCCCACGTTCTGGGGCATGATGACACTGGGCGGCGTGTTCGGTTTCGCCATCGGCTACGTGACGGGCCTCCAAATCAAGGTCACGAGTCCGCTGACTCACAACGTGTCGGGGACGGCCAAGGCCTGCGCTCAGACGGTCATCGCTGTGGTCTATAACCAGTCCAGTAAAAGTTTCCTGTGGTGGACCAGTAACCTGATGGTCCTTGGTGGGTCTTCTGCCTACACCTGGGTCAAAGGGATGGAGATGAAGAAGGTCCAGATTCCCCAGGAGGAGGACAAAGAGAAACTGCTGGAGGAGAAGCGCGATGCGGGGGTGTAGCAGGACTAGGATGACCTTCCGCCGTGGTGGTGGTGGCCCGCTGGTGACCGAAGACAATGTAAACACTAAGACCTAACCACAGAGTTGTGTTTCTACAGCGACGCTATTTTGGAACAGTTGGGCTGTCAATCTAAATGAATGTTACTGTAGTCAGTAGCACAAACAGAGGTGTGGGAAGGATACAGGGTTGTTTTGTTACTGAATGGGCCCTTATTGTTTTATAAAATGGTGGTAATTTCCTTGGAAGGTTATTTTGTCCAATCCTTTTATTTGTTATTTATTTAGATTATTCAGTGGATTATTCAATAGATTTATTCAGTGGATTATTCAGTGGGTTATTCAGTTGATTTATTCTGTGGGGTATAACCTAAATCATTAGTCTCTGCTTTCAGAACAGCAGAACTTATTTTGTTAATTATTCACATGCCATGTCTGTAGGATGGTATCTAAATAAAGTGACTTTCCTGTTAGCCTATATGTGGCATCAGGAATGTGATGCAACACTGCAATATGACACAGCGAAAGACAGTTTTATGACAAGTGGGGCTCTTGTGTTGGTTATACAGTTTGCATATGGACGATGGAGACTGACTGTAAGGCTTCAATAGCTCACCTTTGTTAATAAGTGATTAAGCCAGTGCTGGTTTGATGGAACAGCTTTAAGGTGTCAGTCACGTTATGTCTTTGAAGCAGTGACACTGTGGGTGATAAGTGAAAACCGTCAAAGGGATGGCCGGTTCTCTCTCGCTTCAGTAGGAGCACTGCATTTGGAATAATTGACAACAAAATGATGATGTAATCTGAACTGTTTTATGACCTGAGATGGAGAAGTTCTATGACTGTTTCAGTGTGTGTGTGTGTTTTGTCTTCAAAGAAACTGATCATAGAAGGAATGTGAAAGATCATTTATTTGGTGATGTCTTGTGTGTGTCATGAAACTTTAATAATAATAATAATAATAATATGCCATTTCGCAGACGCTTTTATCCAAAGCGACTTACAGTCATGTGTGCATACATTTTTACGTATGGGTGATCCCGGGGATCAAACCCACTACCCTGGCGTTACAAGCGCCATGCTCTACCAATTGAGCTACAGAGGACCATTATCATGAAGGAAGATAATGTTGGGGAACCGGCCAAGTGGCCTGCGGGATAATATTATTATGCCATAACTCCTTCCTGTCTGCTGGGGTGAGACCCTGCACTCTAAAACGGCCTCCATTCCTAAAGTCATCTCTGCTTGTCCTCTTCTGTAGTGTCATCATTTCAGACCAATGAGAATAAGGAAATGGGACACTAGAAAAGGAATTTACATAGAAAAGACTCAAGGCTGGTAATGTGAGAGACCCTAAAATGTGGGGCTCTCAGATTTCAGGTTTTGCTTCTGTGTCCATTTTATACAAAGTCTGTTTTATATATTTTTTTTTTGCTCAGGGTTTGTAGTGTGTTGGAAGATACAGTACATGGGATTTCCAAAACGGTGGTTGGCCTACATAGACTGGGGTATTCTCCGGATTCCGTTTTTAATAAAAGATACAGATTTATTTTAGAAAATATAAAGTTATTCAATGAATGTGATTTATATGTGTACTTTAGAAAAATAAATGGACAAATTCTGTTATTCATAATGTGTTGCTCACCTCTTTTGTAAGATGGTTCTTTATCTGTACTCATGATCAAGCATAAATCTGTTGTTTTTTACTCACAGAACAATACTTAACTTGTTTATGCCTTAGCAGAAACCTTATCAGAAATCCCCTCTCCTAGGGGATTGGTCAACCGAAAAGAACTGAGGTAGTTAATGGTGTCAGACCTATACAGTAAAACCGATTTGAATCTGTCAGTGAAGACTAGGTCCAGAAGCTACTAAACACAAAGCTAACACTAGATGGAACCAGTGTAAAGGAATGGATCCCTCAGTCTCCCTCACACTGGTACTGTCAGACGGTTCCATCTGGCTGTAGTTAGTTGCCTAGGCAGCATTAGTCCCTCACACTGGTACTGTCCAAGGACCATCTGGCTGAATTTGCTTTCTCACGGTCATCCCAACAGCCGTGGTTATGTTGGAATGTTGATGGTGGTGAACCTGTCTCTCAATCCCAACAGCCGTGGTTATGTTGGAATGTTGATGGTGGTGAACCTGTCTCTCAATCCCAACAGCCGTGGTTATGTTGGAATGTTGATGGTGGTGAACCTGTCTCTCAATCCCAACATCCGTGGTTATACTGGAATGTTGATGGTGGTGAACCTGTCTCTCAATCCCAACAGCCGTGGTTATGTTGGAATGTTGATGGTGGTGAACCTGTCTCTCAATCCCAACAGCCGTGGTTATGTTGGAATGTTAATGGTGGTGAACCTGCCTCTCAATCTAAAACGTTTACTTTTAGTATTCTCTGCCCTTCTACCCTTCATGTGTAACCAGATAAAAAAGGACTCCTAACAACAAAATGGACAGTGTGGACTGCAGCCACCCAGAGGACCTGACATTCCAAAAACGAATTCTGTGAAAGATTGATGAATAGTTACAATATATCCTGTAAACTATGTACCCAACGTCTCCTATACTTTTCAGTAAAACTTTAACAATAAAGCCTGCAGATATATTAATGCTTTACAACTTCTTATAAGCATGAGCCTTTATGATGTCTTGTAACGAGGATTATAAACTATCGACATTTCAGTTGACCAAGTCTTACAATGTGCGCAGCATAGGGTTATGAATAAAACAATATTATTGAACACATATGCAGCAGGTAAATGAAAGGGTAAAAATACTTCAACAGGTAGGTTTAATATATACATTAATATGTATGTTGAACAGCTTGCAACAAGTTTATTTATGTCCATCTTTTTGGCTACAATTGTATGGACTATTGAATCATTAGGTCTATATCAGAGTCAGCATTATTGTAAGTCCTTATTACGGAGATTTATATTATGGAGCTAAAGTTGGTCTCTACATGCCTCCGGAGATTCCGTAATTGCGTCACACCCTCAATATGAAGCCTCCTACAACATTTTAATTTTGGATCAAGCATAAAAGCAAATTTATGCTTGAACCGAAATTGTGGTTGGAGGCGCCTTATGGATGATGTGAACAATTGAGGAACCTCCAGAGGCATGCGGAGGCCAAATTGAGCTCCATACTGCATCGCCATGTGCCTATAAATAAAAATAGTCTGGTAGCCATTTGATTAGATGTTCAGGAGTCTTATGGCTCTGGGGTAGAAGCTGTTTAGAAGTCTCTTGGACCTAGACTTGGCGCTCCGGTACCGCTTGCCATGCGGTAGCAGAGAGAACAGTCTATGACTAGGGTGGCAAGTCAATGCCAAGAGTGTGCAAAGCTGTCATCAAGGCAAAGGGTGGCTATTTGAAGAATCTCAAATATAAAATATATTTTGATTTGTTTGACACTTTTTTTGTTACTACATGATTCCATATGTGTTATTTCATAGATTTTATGTCTTCACTATTATTATGCAATGTAAAAAATAGTACAAATTAAGAAAGAACATTCAATGAGTAGGTGTGTCCAAACTTGTGACTGGTAGTGTATATGTATATGTTTTATTTGTATGTTTATCTCACATAATATAATTACAAAGTATGCATGAAGGTGTCATTAATGGAATAAACGTGGCACAAACAAACGTAGACATTAATAAAGGCATTTCTATAGCTTCCAAAATATGTTTCAAACCGGTGAGGGAGAGCCAAGATGGAGCCTCGGGGGCTTCAACACAGTGCCCTTAAAAATCATCTAGTGTATGGATAAAATATTGGGTGGAGACACGAGTCTATGGGTGGAGACTACACGTGTTGAGCAACCAATGAACGGAGAGAAAAACCTCTTGCTCACTGTAATACTCCTGCACATGCCGTTTTACAGCCAATGGAAGACAAGAGGGATGGAGCGCTTGATGTACAGTGTCCGTTGAATGTGCCACACAACTCGGTTGAGACGTACTGTGGTGGATGCCAAGAATAGTTTCGCCATAAGTAAATTAAACTTCGTTATCTTTTGAAGGGTCTTTATTTCAATCATGTCTGTGAATTCTGTCCATTGGTTTCGCAAAGGTTTGAGACTGCATGATAATCCAGCGTTGCAAGAAGCATTGGACGGTGCTGACACAGTGCGTTGTGTTTATATTTTGGACCCTTGGTTTGCTGGTTCTACTAATGTTGGACTGAATCGATGGAGGTAAGTGACCATATAGCTAGCTAAGTATATATATATATTTAGATCAGAGGTTGAGAGCTGATTGTTATATGCCAGCTACGAACTAGACTTGATTTGGCAGTGCTGACTAGCCTTGCAAAAAGACAGGCAGGCAATACTTGCCTTGTTGTCAAATAGTTTGTTGGATAGCTAGTTGCTGTTAGTTAACTAACTATTACGACGTCAACACACAGTTCCAATGGGCAACGACACAGCTAGCTCGTTAGTTTAAATTCCTACAGAAAATCTAGTTCAAACTAATGCATAACGTGATCTCCGTTTGATGTTCAAAACATGCTGGCACATAAGAACACTTTATCTGAGTATCTTTCCACCAAAGTGTTAAAAATGATATTCAGCTAACATAACATGTTTATTCATTTGTGAAATATACTGCAATAGCTACAAATACAAGGTTAGATTGAATCACAAATGTTGTTAGACATGACTGCCTGCAGTTATAGTATAGTTGATTAGACTAAACTATATCGCGAGATACTTGTTAGAATGAATGAAGACATTACTAGAACGAGGGAAGTAGAATGGCTTTGAACTATCAAACCTGTATAATTATTAGTTATCATTAAAGCAAGTTAAACGAAAACCAGGATTTTTCATTTAAATGTTTCACAGCAAATACAAACATCCACATACGAACAACAATGTACAGACGCACACAAACAGCGACTACATCTCCTCTGCTCACACCCACATCCCTAGTGCCTGCCTAATTGTTTGCCACATGGTCTTAAATTGTAGCAGTTTGTTTTTCTCGGTCGGCCATGCTATTTCAATATTTCAATAATAAATCATTAGATGTTTCCATTGTGTTAACGATGGCGGATTAATTGATTTCCACGTTTTTTATAATGTTTTTTTCAAGACTAGTGACAAGAAGAGAACCATTGGGTATCTCACTACACCCCCAAATGCCACGTCTTGAAATATGCAAACAGGATGATAAAATTTTTAAAGTTTAAAGCTTCCAAAGTATTGAATAGAAAAGGCCATTCAAGACAATCTAAAGCCTTTTCAGCATCAACAGCCGTTATTGATAAATCTACAGTGCCTTCGGAAAGTATTCAGACCCCTTGACTTTTTCCACATGTTACGTTACAGCCTTATTCTAAAATGGATTAAATAAAAAGAAATCCCTAGCAATCTACACACAATACCCCATAACAACAAAGCGAAAACAGGTTTATAGAAATCTTTGCAAATTTATTAAAAATAAAAAACAGAAATACCTTATTTACGTAAGTATTCAGACCCTTTGCTTTGAGACTCGAAATTGAGCTCAGGTGCATTCTGTTTCCTTTGATCATCCTTGAAATGTTTCTACAACTTGTTTGGAGTTCACCTGTGGTAAATTCAATTGATTGGACATGATTTGGAAAGGCACACCCCTGTCTATATAAGGTCCCACAGTTGACAGTGCATGTCAGAGCAAAAACCAAGCCATGAGGTCGAAGGAATTGTCCGTAGAGGTTCGAGACAGGATTGTGTCGAGGCACAGCTCTTGGCAAGGGTACCAAAAAATTTTTGCAGCATTGAAGGTCCCCAAGAACACAGTGGCCTCCATCATTCTTAAATGGAAGAAGTTTGGAACCACCAAGACTCATCCTAGAGCTGGCTGCTGGGGCAAACTGAGCAATTGGGGAGAAGGGCCTTGGTCAGGGAGGTGACCAAGAACCCGATGGTCACTCTGACAGAGCTCCAGAGTTCCTCTGTGGAGATGGAAGAACCTTCCAGAAGGACAACCATCTCTGCAGCACTCCACCAATCAGGCCTTTATGTAAGAGTGGCCAGACGGAAGCCACTCCTCAGTAAAAGGCACATGACAGCCCGCTTGGAGTTTGCCAAAAGGCACCTAAAGGACTCTCAAACCATGAGAAACAAGATTCTCTGGTCTGATGAAACCAAGATTGAACACTTTATCCTGAATGCCAAGCGTCATGTTTGGAGGAAACCTGGCACCATCCCTACGGTGAAGCATGGTGGTGGCAGCATCATGCTGTGGGGATGTTTTTAAACATCAGGGACTGGGAGACTAGTCAGGATCGAGGGCAAGATGAACGGAACAAAGTATAGGGAGATCCTTGATGAAAACCTGCTCTAGAGCTCTCAGGACCTCAGACTGGAGCGAAGGTTCACCTTGCAACAGGACAACGACCCTAAGCACACAGCCAAGACAACGCAGGAGTGGCTTCTGGACAAGTCTCTGAATGTCCTTGAGTGGCCCAGCCAGAGCCCAGACTTGAACCCGATCAAACATCTCTGGAGAGACCTGAAAATAGCTGTGCAACAACGCTCCCCATCCAACCTGATAGAGCTTGAAAGGATCTGCAGATAAGAATGGGAGAAACTTCCCAAATACAGGTGTGCCAAGCAAGGTCAAGCTGCTCCCACAACAGCTCAATAGGGTTGAGATCCGGTGACTGTGCTGGCCACTCCATTATAGACAGAATACCAGCTGACTGTTCCTCCCTAAATTGTTCTTGCATAGTTTGGAGCTGTGCTTTGGGTCATTGTCCTGTTGTAGGAGGAAATTGGCTCCAATCAAGCGCCGTCCGCAGGTTATGGCATGGCATTGCAAAATGGAGTGATAGCCTTCCTTCTTCAATATCCCTTCTACCCTGTACACATCTCCCATCACATTGCCTCCACCATGCTTGACAGATGGCATCAAGCACTACTCCAGCATCTTTTCATTTGGTCTGCGTCTCACAAATGTTCTTCTTTGTGATCCGAACACCACAAACTTTGATTCGTCTGTCCATAAGTCTTCCTCTGTCCAGTGTCTGTGTTCTTTTGCCCATCTTCATCTTTTCTTTTTATTGGCCAGTCTGAGATAGGGCTTTTTCTTTGCAACTCTGCCTAGAAGGTCATTATCCCGGAATCGCCTCTTCACTGTTGATGTTGAGAATGGTGTTTTGCGGGTACTATTTAATGAAGCTGCCAGTTGAAGACCTGTGAGGCGTCTGTTTCTCAAACTAGACACTCTAACTTTTATCATGAATTTTTTTATCAAGTAAATTGTTGAGTGCATTTTTGGAAATAATGATGTAGTCAATTCTTGAATAGCTTTTCTTACTTTGAAAATAAAAAGGACTAGTATTTTGTAGTTGGGAATAGTCATCTCCAGGTGTCCTGTAGAATATTTGTAGGGATGACATTTTACAGCCTCTTTGGAGGCTCCCTAAATGTGCCTTTTTTTTATGAATGTGTCTGTCAATCTCATTGAATGTATGATTTAGTTCACCTGCTAAAATAATACTTCCTGTCTGGATTTGATCTAACACCAGATTTGCCCCTGGTGGGATATATAATGATATCTGTGTATTTTTCACCAATTCAACTTCAGAAAACAGCCTTCTTGGTCCATGTGCTTCTTTTTAATATAGCAACACAACAAGCACCAAAACATAGGCACTTGTTTTGTAGGCAAGAACAGAGTTAGCCCATGTCATGTTAGGTCATTCTTCTACAAATTGCTGAACATTCTAACTGTACAGAAGAACGTAACATATAAAAATGTCCATTGGTAAGTGGGAAACAAACTCTCATACTGATAACTGCACTGATGTTAAGTTAACATCTGTAACCTTATCCTTCTCATGCAGATTTCTATTGGAAGCCTTGGAGGACCTCGACACGAGCCTCCGGAAACTAAATTCGAGGCTCTTCGTAGTACGAGGCCAGCCCACAGACGTCTTTCCAATACTTTTCAAGGTGAGAAGAAATGAGTGACCAAATGAGCAAGGATGACAAATCTGGTATTATAATAATAATATAAATAATATGCCATTTAGCAGATGCTTTTATCCAAAGCGACTTACAGTCATGCGTGCATACATTTTTGTGTATGGGTGGTCCCGGGGATCGAACCCACTACCCTGGCGTTACAAGCGCCGTGCTCTACCAGCTGAGCTACAGAGGACCACATGGTAAGTGTAGATAGACTGAAAAGCACTCCCAGACAGACCCGTCTCCACATTTGCAGCGCTGCACATGACCGCTGAGCTTCAGCCTCGCTAACTGCTGTGGTAAAGATTTCACACACCACTTCAATATGTCAGATTGCTTATGACACCCAGATGCAATGGTATTAAACTCTAAATAAAAGGACACAGGGCGGCAAGTCCATGTACATTTTCTCTTTGTTTATGTGCACCCCCCTACTGTTTCTTGCCCACACTGTGCACCTAGGCAACGCCATTAGTGTTGATACGATACACAACCGTGTCAGTCCGAATGGGTTCAATCGCAAGGCAGTTGTTTGTGCCTTCTGTGAAGCAATACCCGGTGACACCCAGACAGACACCGCTGTGAGCTGTAGTCAGGATAAGGGGTACTGACTCAATGGTTAAGGAATGGCTAAATGTTGGTGATGTTCCTCCGAGTGTAGCTGGTTTTCCAGTATTGTCTTCAAATGCATATTTGCATAGAATATTCAGGTAGGGTAATCGACCAGTTTTGAAGGGGCATGAATTATGCAAGACCAGTAACTGGATGCCTCGACTCGTCTACGGAGTCACACACTATACTTCATTCCTGTTGTGTACGGGTGCATCAAAGCTGAGACCAAGAGACTGAGAAACTTCTATCTCAAGGCCATCAGACTATTAAACAGTCACCACTAGCCTTAGTCACTGTTCTAGCCAGCTACATTTACATTTACATTTACATTTTAGTCATTTAGCAGACGCTCTTATCCAGAGCGAGCTACCATGGGGCACTCTACCCTGCACCTTAGAGACTGCTGCCCTATGCACAGATGCATTGGACACTGGTCACTTACTGTTTTACCCACTTTATATGTACAGTGGGGAAAAAAAGTATTTAGTCAGCCACCAATTGTGCAAGTTCTCCCACTTAAATAGATGAGAGAGGCCTGTAATTTTCATCATAGGTACACGTCAACTATGACAGACAAATTGAGAAAAAAAAATCCAGAAAATCACATTGTACGATTTTTAATGAATTTATTTGCAAATTATAGTGGAAAATAAGTATTTGGTCACCTACAAACAAGCAAAATTTCTGGCTCTCACAGACCTGTAACTTCTTCTTTAAGAGGCTCCTCTGTCCTCCACTCGTTACCTGTATTAATGGCACTTGTTTGAACTTGTTATCAGTATAAAAGACACCTGTCCACAACCTCAAACAGTCACACTCCGAACTCCACTATGGCCAAGACCAAAGAGCTGTCAAAGGACACCAGAAACAAAATTGTAGACCTGCACCAGGCTGGGAAGACTGAATCTGCAATAGGTAAGCAGCTTGGTTTGAAGAAATCAACTGTGGGAGCAATTATTAGGAAATGGAAGACATACAAGACCACTGATAATCTCCCTCGATCTGGGGCTCCACGCAAGATCTCACCCCGTGGGGTCAAATTGATCACAAGAACGGTGAGCAAAAATATCAGAACCACACGGGGGGACCTAGTGAATGACCTGCAGAGAGCTGGGACCAAAGTAACAAAGCCTACCATCAGTAACACACTACGCCGCCAGGGACTCAAATCCTGCAGTGCAAGACGTGTCCCCCTGCTTAAGCCAGTACATGTCCAGGCCCGTCTGAAGTTTGCTAGAGTGCATTTGGATGATCCAGAAGAGGATTGGGAGAATGTCATATGGTCAGATGAAACCAAAATATTTTATTTGGTAAAAACTCAACTTGTCGTGTTTGGAGGACAAAGAATGCTGAGTTGCATCCAAAGAACACCATACCTACTGTGAAGCATGGGGGTGGAAACATCATGCTTTGGGGCTGTTTTTCTGCAAAGGGACCAGGACGACTGATCCGTGTAAAGGAAAGAATGAATGGGGCCATGTATCGTGAGATTTTGAGTGAAAACCTCCTTCCATTGCAAATAAATTCATTAAAAATCCTATAATGTGATTTTCTGGATTTTTTTTTCTCATTTTGTCTTTCATAGTTGACGTGTACCTATGATGAAAATTACAGGCCTCTCTCATCTTTTTAAGTGGGAGAACTTGCACAATTGGTGGCTGACTAAATACCTTTTTGCCCCACTGTATATACTGTATTCTAGTCATTGAACACTGGTCACTTTAATAAT
The DNA here is from genome assembly GCF_964263955.1 of Coregonus lavaretus. Classification (NCBI taxonomy): domain Eukaryota; kingdom Metazoa; phylum Chordata; class Actinopteri; order Salmoniformes; family Salmonidae; genus Coregonus; species Coregonus lavaretus. Next base: position 33,478,076 of record NC_140024.1, read on the forward strand.
GTTTCATACAAAACACATCATTATATGTACAGTGGGGAGAACAAGTATTTGTTACACTGCCAATTTTGCAGGTTTTCCTACTTACAAAGCATGTAAAGGTCTGTAATTTTTATCATAGGTACACTTCAACTGTGAGAGACGGAATCTAAAACAAAAATCCAGAAAATCACATTGTATGATTTTTAAGTAATTAATTTGCTTTTTATTGCATGACATAAGTATTTGATCACCTACCAACCAGTAAGAATTCCGGCTCTCACAGACCTGTTAGTTTTTCTTTAAGAAGCCCTCCTGTTCTCCACTCATTACCTGTATTAACTGCACCTGTTTGAACTCGTTACCTGTGTAAAAGACACCTGTCCACACACTCAATCAAACAGACTCCAACCTCTCCACAATGGCCAAGACCAGAGAGCTGTGTAAGGACATCAGGGATAAAATTGTAGACCTGCACAAGGCTGGGATGGGCTACAGGACAATAGGCAAGCAGCTTGGTGAGAAGGCAACAACTGTTGGCGCAATTATTAGAAAATGGAAGAAGTTCAAGATGACGGTCAATCACCCTTGGTCTGGGGCTCCATGCAAGATCTCACCTCGAGGGGCATCAATGATCATGAGGAAGGTGAAGGATCAGCCCAGAACTACACGGCAGGACCTGGTCAATGACCTGAAGAGAGCTGGGACCACAGTCTCAAAGAAAACCATTAGTAACACACTACGCCGTCATGGATTAAAATCCTGCAGCGCACGCAAGGTCCCCCTGCTCAAGCCAGCGCATGTCCAGGCCCATCTGAAGTTTTCCAATGACCATCTGCATGATCCAGAGGAGGAATGGGAGAAGGTCATGTGGTCTGATGAGACAAAAATAGAGCTTTTTGGTCTAAACTCCACTCGCTGTGTTTGGAGGAAGAAGGATGAGTACAACCCCAAGAACACCATCCCAACCGTGAAGCATGGAGGTGGAAACATCATTCTTTGGGGATGCTTTTCTGCAAAGGGGACAGGACGACTGCACCGTATTTAGGGGAGGATGGATGGGGCCATGTATCGCGAGATCTTGGCCAACAACCTCCTTCCCTCAGTAAGAGCATTGAAGATGGGTCGTGGCTGGGTCTTCCAGCATGACAACGACCCGAAACACACAGCCAGGGCAACTAAGGAGTGGCTCCGTAAGAAGCATCTCAAGGTCCTGGAGTCGCCTAGCCAGTCTCTAGATCTGAACCCAATAGAAAATCTTTGGAGGGAGCTGAAAGTCCATATTGCCCAGCGACAGCCCTGAAACCTGAAGGATCTGGAGAAGGTCTGTATGGAGGAGTGGGCCAAAATCCCTGCTGCAGTGTGTGCAAACCTGGTCAAGACCTACAGGAAACGTATGATCTCTGTAATTGCAAACACAGGTTTTTGTACCAAATATTAAGTTCTGCTTTTCTGATGTATCAAATACTTATGTCATGCAATAAAAAGCAAATTAATTACTTAAAAATCATACAATGTGATTTTCTGGATTTTTGTTTTAGATTCCGTCTCTCACAGTTGAAGTGTACCTATGATAAAAATTACAGACCTCTACATGCTTTGTAAGTAGGAAAACCTGCAAAATCGGCAATTTATCGAATACTTGTTCTCCACACTACCTATTGTCCATTTATAGTCCGGTCTCTGACATTGCTTGTTCTGATATTTCTTTATTTTTCTGGATTATGTGTGTATTGTAAAAAAAGTACAATAATTACTGCACTGTTGGAGCTAGAAAAACAAGCATTTCGCGATAACATATGCAAAATGTAAATAGATTTTGATCTAAGACCCCACTCTCTCCCACCCCCCAAATTCTCCCCACTTTCCCCCTCCAGGAGTGGAATGTCACCCGGCTGACCTTCGAGTACGACTCGGAGCCCTATGGGACGGAGCGCGACGCCACCATCCTGAAGATGGCGCAGGACTTTGGCTTGGAGACGCGCGTCAGGAACTCCCACACGCTTTACAAACTGGCCAGGTCAGAGTTCATTTAATCTCCTCATGCCGCCACTGAGCACCTCACCACCAGCTTAGTGGCAGAGCTCTGGGTTGAAGTTCCCCTTTGGACACAGATCTAGGATCAGTTTACCATCCCCACAGCTTAAATGTAACCATTTGGAGGTGAATGCTAAACTGACCTCAGATCAGTGTTTTGGAGCATCTTAATCCCGTGTTGCTCTCGTCTGATATTAGTTGAATGTTTGTCTGTGGTGGTGTTTGCCTCCCACGAGATCTGCCATTTTGTTGTTGATGTTTATAAACACGGATCAATATTCATTATTGGTCTGGCACTTTGAAATGCAGGACAGTTAACAAATATCGGTCAGCATTTATCCAGAACAGAGGCCTACATGTATAGAAATGGCCTTTAATACATTTCATTCACTCTTTTCACTTCTTTTGAATGGCGTTTGCAAAAGTAACAGTTGGCCTAATAGAGTGACTTTGACATTTTTTGCACAGCTGTGCTCCTCACTGGATAATTTCTTGGATGCCCGATCTCTGCTGGTATCGCTTTTCCTTCAACTGAGAAATTATTGATGTGATACAAGCTGACAAGGTCTGAATTGCAGGCAGGATAGCAAAAATCCTTGCAGTCTTTTGTATGGACATCTCTGTTGCCTTGGTCTCCAGTGGATTGTGACTAAAAAAAACAGTGACACGAGTGTCTGGATGGCACAGAGTGGAGTGGCATTTTTCTCTCAGAGATGCATACTGGCACACGTGTCCAGACACACAAGTCCAACCGGTGTCAGCGACGTGACACGGGGCGTGGGTTCTCATCAGCCTCACCGTCAGCCCCAACGATTTTAAGTGAAAGAGCAAATGGGAGTGTTTCATAGGGCGAAACCAGTCCAAGATAAGAAGGCATTGCTTCACTGCTGCTCAGACACAGGCATATGAGGCAGGGCTGGGAGAGGACATGCACACAGATCATCTGATTAGACTGTGTGTGTTTGCTGTGTAGCGCCTGAGTGTGAGGAACCCTCTGTGTCTACTGCCTACGGTCCTGTCAAAGGGTGGCTTATGGCATTCAGGCATTGTCTATGGCCTTGCTGTGCCAGCATGGGGACTAGCCTAAATGAATGGTTAGCCTCTACGTTCCTGAGCCCAGTAGACTGCTGCTGTGTCCATGTGTGGGATAAATAGCTTGAGCACAGCAGACATTCAACTAGGGCCATCTACAGTGCCTTCAGAAAGTATTCATACCCCTTGACTTATTCCACATTTTGTTTTGTTACAGCCTGAATTCAAAATGGATGAAATCAATGTTTTTCACACCCATCTGCACACAATACCCCATAATGACAAAGTGACAACATGTTAAACATTTCAATGCACATTTGATTGAAAAATGAAATACAGAAATATCTAATCTACATAAGTATTCATACCCCTGAGTCAATACATGTTAGAATCACCTTTGGCAGCGATTACAGCTGTGAGTCTTTCTGGGTAAGTCTCTTAAGAGCTTTGCACACCTGGATTGGACAATATTTGCTCATTAAAGAGTCCATTTAAGTTGTAAGTCTGACAAGGGACTGCTGGTAAAGTAAAGACCAGTCACTATTCACTTGAAGCATTTTTCTTCAAAGATTCAGGCTGATAGTGGGTCTGGTGATGAGGGCAGGTTCAGGCTGATAGTGGGTCTGGTGATGAGGGCAGGTTCAGGCTGATAGTGGGTCTGGTGATGAGGGGAGATTCAGGCTGATAGTGGGTCTGGTGATGAGGGCAGGTTCAGGCTGATAGTGGGTCTGGTGATGAGGGGATATTCAGGCTGATAGTGGGTCTGGTGATGAGAGGAGATTCAGGCTGATAGTGGGTCTGGTGATGAGGGGAGATTCAGGCTGATAGTGGGTCTGGTGATGAGGGCAGATTCAGGCTGATAGTGGGTCTGGTGATGAGGGCAGATTCAGGCTGATAGTGGGTCTGGTGATGATTTTTTTCTTCAAAGAATTAGGATCCCACATGCTGTTGGTAGTCGTTATCTAAATGTGTGTGAATCTGTTTAACATTTAAGGAGGAGGAGAGAGTGATGAGAGAGGAAGAGGAGGAGAGTGATGAGAGTGTAGGAGGAGGAGGAGGAGTGATGAGAGTGATGAGAGAGGAGGAAGAGTATGATAGGAAATAGTGATGGGGTAGAAATCAATGGTTACATATCCCAATTATTCTTTTTGGAAGATATTATATCGATATTTGACTCAAAGTATCGATTAGTAAAATATATATATATATATATATATATATATATATATATATATATATATATATATACACACAGTACCAGTCAAAAGTTTGTACACCTACTCATTCCATTGTTTTTTTTGTTTTGTTTTTTTACTATTTTCTACATTGTAGAATAATAGTGAAGACATCAAAACTATGAAATAACACATATGAAATCATGTAGTAACCAAAAAAGTGTTAAACAAATCAAAATACATTTTATATTTTAGATTCTTCAAAGTAGCCACCCTTTGCCTTGATGATAGCTTTGCACACTGTTGGCATTCTCTCAACCAGCTTCATGAGGTAGTCACATGGAATGCCTTCTTAAAAGTTAATTTGTGTAATTTCTTTCCTTCTTAATGCGTTTGAGTCAATCGGTGGTGTTGTGACAAGGTAGTGGGGGTATACAGAAGATAGCCCTATTTGGTAAAAGACTAAGTCCATATTATGGCAAGAACAGCTCAAATAAGCAAAGAGAAACAACAGCCCATCATTACTTTAAGACATGAAGGTCAGTCAATACGGAACATTTCAAGAACTTTGGAAGTTTCTTCAAGTGCAGTCACAAAAACCATCAAGCGCTATGATGAAACTGGCTCTCATGAGGACCGCCACAGGAAAGGAAGACCCAGAGTTACCTCTGCTGCAGAGGATAAGTTCATTAGAGTTAACTGCACCTCAGATTACAGCCCAAATAAAGGCTTCACAGACTTCAAGTAACATACACATCTCAACATCAACTGTTCAGAGGAGACTGTGTGAATCAGGCATTCATGGTCGAATTGCTGCAAAGAAACTACTACTAAAGGACACCAATAAGAAGAAGAGACCTGCTTGGGCCAAGAAACACGAGCAATGGACATTAGACCGGTGGAAATCTGCTTGGTCTGATGAGTCCAAATTTGAGATTTTTGGTTCCAACCGCTGTGTCTTGGTGAGATGCAGAGTAGGTGAACGGATGATCTCCGCATGTGTGGTTCCCACCGTAAAGCATGGAGGAGGAGGTGTGATATTGTGGGGGTGCTTTGCTGGTGACACTGTCTGTGATTTATTTAGAATTCAAGGTACACTTAACCAGCATGGCTACCACAGCATTCTGCAGCGATACGCCATCCCATCTGGTTTGGGCTTAGTGGGACTATCATTTGTTTTTCAACAGGACAATGACCCAAAACACACCTCCAGGCTGTGTAAGGGCTATTTTACCCAGAAGGAGAGTGATGGAGTGCTGCATCAGATGACCTGGCCTCCACAATCACCCAACCTCAACCAAATTGAGATGGTTTGGGATGAGTTGGACTGCAGAGTGAAGGAAAAGCAGCCAACAAGTGCTCAGCATATGTGGGAACACCTTCAAGACTGTTGGAAAAGCATTCCTCATGAAGCTGGTTGAAAGAATGCCAAGAGATGTCATCAAGGCAAAGGGTGGCTACTTTGAAGAATCAACATTTAAATTTTTATTTGTTTAAATTTTTTGGGGGGTTACTACATGATTCCATATGTGTTATTTCATAGTTTTGATGTCTTCACTATATTCTACAATGTAGAAAATAGTACAAATAAAGAAAAACCCTTGAATGATTAGGTGTGTCCAAACTTTTGACTGGTACATGTATATATTTTAATTGTTTCCTTTGCTACTGTAGGTAGCGTTAGCTAGCGCTAGTCGGCTGTACCTGTGCCAAAACTCTGGTATTTTTCATCCTATCGCTTGTTCTCGATCTAAAATGGTGAGCCAATTTTAGTTTTCTCATGCTCTCTCTAGTCTCTCTGCAGCAGACATACGGTGAGCAATATGTTTGGAACATAAAATCGCACTATTCGAATCGCAATACATATAGAATCATGAGAATACCAATACATATGGTATCGTAATAATATTGTGAGGTCCCTGGCAATTCCCAGCCCAAATGGGAAAAGGTTAGATGAGAGAAGACAGATAGAGAGGGGAAGATTTACTTCTCTTGACTTGAAGGGAGACCCCCCCCCCCGCAAAAAAACAACAACCTCCACATGATGTCTTTTTGTCTTACCTGTTGATCCAGAACAAGCACACACGGTCAATTACAGTCTCACGCCTGATCATTTCCTCCCAGGGTTTGCTGTCCCCTGTTGGTTGTGAGATGATATCACCGTCACACTACACAGCATGTGCTGAGGGGAGCTCTGCAGCAGTCAGCCATGGCCTAGCGCCAGACAAGGAGGCTCTGTCCTGATAGAGAGAGCGGTGCACAGTGTTCCCACTCTAACTATAGCCCAATATCTTTCAGTCTGTTTTTCTCTTCTTTTTTTTTTTTCTTTCTGCTCGGCGAAGCACAAAAACTACGAATGCCCTGACTTCTGCAGAGGCCATATCACAGTAAATACTTATGAATGCCCTGACTTCTGCAGAGGCCATATCACAGTAAATACTTATGAATGCCCTGACTTCTGCAGAGGCCATATCACAGTAAATACATATGAATGCCCTGACTTGTGCAGAGGCCATATCACAGTAAATACATATGAATGCCCTGACTTCTGCAGAGGCCATATCACAGTAAATACATATGAATGCCCTGACTTGTGCAGAGGCCATATCACAGTAAATACATATGAATGCCCTGACTTGTGCAGAGGCCATATCACAGTAAATACATATGAATGCCCTGACTTGTGCAGAGGCCATATCACAGTAAATACATATGAATGCCCTGACTTCTGCAGAGGCCATATCACAGTAAATACATATGAATGCCCTGACTTCTGCAGAGGCCATATCACAGTAAATACTGCACGGCCAATGCAGATGTCAGATTGACCATGCAGAGCCTCTCATAAATACACACTGCTCAAAACGGTTGTTTTTTCAAAGGTTGATTTCTATTAGTGTCTCAGAAGAACATCACTAATTTATCACGTACCTTGCAGAAAGCCTACAAGCCATCCAAGTCCCCCCAAAAGACCTATGATAGATTACCAGGATTACATTTTCTAGGTAAGCTTTTTAGATGTCCCAGGCACAGCTATTAGTAATCTGAATGTCCTGAATTATGTTGACTTGTAAATGCTAGTCTGCTGCTGCAGCCGTGCCGCTGGGCTAATTAGAAGACTGTGACCTTCAGTGATGCAGACTTGGGTATTAACTGTGATGACACACTGGCACAGCACATGCTGCGTCTGTTGTACTGAGGTAAACAACACGTTGGTTAGAAAACGTTTCCCTCTCGTGTGTCTGTGTGCACGCTTGATTCCCTCCCCCGAACATCCTGTCCTCGGATCAGGACTGTCTGTTTACGAATGGTTCCCCTCTGGGTTTCATTATAACCCTTGGCTGCCATTGTGGCTCTGTGAAGGATTGATGACGTGGCAGGGGCTGAGATGCCAGATGCAAGGAAATACTCCTAAAATGAAGCAACTGTTAATCTATATCTGTGAAAGACAGGAACAGACTCTGGTCTCTCCCTCTCCTTATAGGAACAGACTCTGGTCTCTCCCTCTCCTCACAGGAACAGACTCTGGTCTCTCCCTCTCCTTATAGGAACAGACTCTGGTCTCTCCCTCTCCTCACAGGAACAGACTCTGGTCTCTCCCTCTCCTTATAGGAACAGACTATGGTCTATCCCTCTCCTTACAGGAACAGACTCTGGTCTCTCCCTCTCCTTATAGGAACAGACTCTGGTCTATCCCTCTCCTTATAGGAACAGACTCTGGTCTATCCCTCTCCTTACAGGAACAGACTCTGGTCTCTCCCTCTCCCTATAGGAACAGACTCTGGTCTCTCCCTCTCCTTACAGGAACAGACTCTGGTCTCTCCCTCTCCTCAAAGGAACAGACTCTGGTCTCTCCCTCTCCTCACAGGAACAGACTCTGGTCTCTCCCTCTCCTTATAGGAACAGACTCTGGTCTCTCCCTCTCCTCACAGGAACAGACTCTGGTCTCTCCCTCTCCTTATAGGAACAGACTATGGTCTATCCCTCTCCTTACAGGAACAGACTCTGGTCTCTCCCTCTCCTTACAGGAACAGACTCTGGTCTCTCCCTCTCCTTACAGGAACAGACTCTGGTCTCTCCCTCTCCTTATAGGAACAGACTCTGGTCTCTCCCTCTCCTTATAGGAACAGACTCTGGTCTCTCCCTCTCCTCACAGGAACATACTCTGGTCTCTCCCTCTCCTTATAGGAACATACTCTGGTCTCTCCCTCTCCTTACAGGAACAGACTCTGGTCTCTCCCTCTCCTTATAGGAACAGACTCTGGTCTCTCCCTCTCCTTATAGGAACAGACTCTGGTCTCTCCCTCTCCTTATAGGAACAGACTCTGGTCTATCCCTCTCCTTACAGGAACAGACTCTGGTCTATCCCTCTCCTTACAGGAACAGACTCTGGTCTCTCCCTCTCCTTATAGGAACAGACTCTGGTCTCTCCCTCTCCTTATAGGAACAGACTCTGGTCTCTCCCTCTCCTTATAGGAACAGACTCTGGTCTCTCCCTCTCCTCACAGGAACAGACTCTGGTCTCTCCCTCTCCTTATAGGAACAGACTCTGGTCTATCCCTCTCCTTACAGGAACAGACTCTGGTCTCTCCCTCTCCTTACAGGAACAGACTCTGGTCTCTCCCTCTCCTTACAGGAACAGACTCTGGTCTCTCCCTCTCCTTATAGGAACAGACTCTGGTCTCTCCCTCTTCTCATAGGAACAGACTCTGGTCTCTCCCTCTTCTCATAGGAACAGACTCTGGTCTCTCCCTCTCCTCACAGGAACAGACTCTGGTCTCTCCCTCTCCTTATAGGAACAGACTCTGGTCTCTCCCTCTCCTTATAGGAACAGACTCTGGTCTCTCCCCCTCCTTATAGGAACAGACTCTGGTCTATCCCTCTCCTTACAGGAACAGACTCTGGTCTCTCCCTCTCCTTATAGGAACATACTATGGTCTCTCCCTCTCCTTACAGGAACAGACTATGGTCTCTCCCTCTCCTTACAGGAACAGACTCTGGTCTCTCCCTCTCCTTACAGGAACAGACTCTGGTCTCTCCCTCTCCTTACAGGAACAGACTCTGGTCTCTCCCTCTCCTTACAGGAACAGACTCTGGTCTCTCCCTCTCCTTACAGGAACAGACTCTGGTCTCTCCCTCTCCTTACAGGAACAGACTCTGGTCTATCCCTCTCCTTATAGGAACAGACTCTGGTCTATCCCTCTCCTTATAGGAACAGACTCTGGTCTCTCCCTCTCCTTACAGGAACAGACTCTGGTCTCTCCCACTCCTTACAGGAACAGACTCTGGTCTCTCCCTCTCCTTACAGGAACAGACTCTGGTCTCTCCCTCTCCTTACAGGAACAGACTCTGGTCTATCCCTCTCCTTACAGGAACAGACTCTGGTCTCTCCCGCTCCTTACAGGAACAGACTCTGGTCTCTCCCTCTCCTTATAGGAACAGACTCTGGTCTCTCCCTCTCCTTATAGGAACAGACTCTGGTCTCTCCCTCTCCTTACAGGAACAGACTCTGGTCTCTCCCTCTCCTTACAGGAACAGACTCTGGCCTCTCCCTCTCCTTACAGGAACAGACTCTGGTCTCTCCCTCTCCTCACAGGAACAGACTCTGGTCTCTCCCCTTCTTATGAATCCAGGATGTGGCCTTTTGTTCAAAACTGATGAAAAAAATCTAATCCAGACGAGGGCTTTGCTTTGAAAAAGTTACATCAGCAGCTCAGCGTAATGAAGCAGTACCTCACATGATTGGTGGTTTGCTATACAGGCTACCCATTGGCTCTGCCACAGAGCAGACAATACTTCATCAATTTGCAACTGATTATCAAATTATTATTCCTAGCCGAACTACTGTAGGATCGTATTAATTAAAGCACACCGTAGCCAAATACTGTAGCAAAACTTGTGCAATGGAAAGTTTAGGTAGTCCCTCCCTGTTTCAGTCCATTTTCTTCCATTTGGTAGCTAATGAATACGACCTGGTTAGTGAACACCTGTGGTTTCACTGTTCTAGGATCATTGAGATGAACAACAACATGCCCCCGTTGACCTTCAAGCGCTTCCAGGCCGTCGTCCAGCGGCTGGAGCTGCCCAAGAAGCCCCTCCCCACTGTCACCCGGCAACAGATGGACTGCTGCCAGACATGCGTCGCTGCCAATCACGACGAGCGTTACAGAGTGCCCTCCCTCGAGGAACTAGGTGAGGCACTCGTGTGTGTGTGTGTGTGTGTGCGCGCCTGCCTGGGGTGTGTATGTGTTGGTATCTCTCATCATGGTCTGATAGTGATAAGTGGATTTAATTGTGAATGAAGGAATGAATTTGACAACAACAAAAAATATCGGGCAGGTTTTAAGACTCACGGCTTGGGTCCTGCTGCGTGGAGGGGCGGGGAGACTGAGGCACTGGAGAGACTGAACTATCACATGGACCAAAAGGTGAGTCACCTGATCTGGGTGTATCCAGGCCTGGCATAGTGACCGGCCGGCCAGGACTCCCTGGCCACCTCCATCACAAACACTGAAGATAATGTTAGTGTGGATGCTTATTCAAGTACTTTGCCTAGTGATCAACCTACAGTATGTTTTAGTAGACCTACATAGTGTGATCGCTAATTTGCAATCATGACTAGTCACGTGTGGACCTAACTGATCAATACGCTGATGGATGTTCCACCGCCTCACTTAGAATTCTAGAAGAGCCTGTGGAATAAGTTCTTCCCTCTTTGGCACTCCCAATGTGAATGTCTGCCCTACGTCAAGTTCAACCTCATGTTCATCTTTATTGTGGGTGACCTATGAACCCTACCATACAAAACATCAAACAAAAACCATCAATGCTGTTCTAACATTCATACATCTATCCAGACCACTGGAGCTAAACTCAATATCCTACAACTAACACCTATTGCTGATGACTACATTACCCATGATTCTTTGCTCGGTCCCTAGGGCTGGATGGTGAACTTGGAGCGTCCGAGAATCAGTGTGTCTTCCCTGATGGCCAGTCCCACAGGCCTGAGTCCCTACCTCCGTTTTGGCTGCCTCTCCTGTAGAACCCTCTACTACAGACTCAGAGAGCTCTACGTGATGGTGAGTTCCCTAGATCTCTGCTGTTCCTAGAGATCTGCTGCTCTGCTCTTCCCTAGATCTCTGCTGTTCCCTAGATCTCTGCTGTTCCCTAGATCTCTGCTGCTCTGCTGTTCCTAGATCTCTGCTGCTCTGCTGTTCCTAGATCTCTGCTGCTCTGCTGTTCCTAGATCTCTGCTGCTCTGCTGTTCATAGAGCTCTGCTGCTCTGCTGTTACTAGAGCTCTGCTGTTACTAGAGCTCTGCTGTTACTAGATCTCTGCTTCTCTGCTGTTCCTGAAGCTCTGCTTTTCCTAGATCTCTGCTGCTCTGCTGTTCCTAGATCTCTGCTGCTCTGCTGTTCCTAGATCTCTGCTGCTCTGCTGTTCCTAGATCTCTGCTGTTCCTAGATCTCTGCTGCTCTGCTGTTCCTAGAGCTCTGCTGCTCTGCTGTTACTAGAGCTCTGCTGTTACTAGAGCTCTGCTGTTACTAGATCTCTGCTTCTCTGCTGTTCCTGAAGCTCTGCTGTTCCTAGATCTCTGCTGCTCTGCTGTTCCTAGATCTCTGCTGCTCTGCTGTT